>NC_064627.1:284938592-285241622 GCF_023864275.1 Schistocerca cancellata
ACTTGTCGGCGTTTACCTTAATATGCCATCGTTCCAATTACTGCTTGGCAGTTCTGAATGCCGTCTGTAATCGTGAATTTATGTTCGACGCTTTCCAGTCCTGCGAAAGGATGGCTGTGTCATCCGCATAAATGGCCAACGTCGTGTTTTGTGTTGTTGGAAAATCATTAATGTAGAGGTTGAACAAGATGGGTCCCAGAAAGTTTAACTGGGGTACTCCAGCTTGGATACCGTATTGTGTTGATTGTGTGCCCTGCACTTCAGTGTTGAAACATCTGTTCGTGATATATGACTGTATGAGACGTAAGAGTCCGTTGGGAAAACCAGCATCACTTAGCTTGTATATGAAGCCATGTCATTCACGAATGAATCTTCGTTTACAAGTGCTACTTCCATTGAAAGTTCATTTGATGCCACTTTGCGGTTTCAGTTATTATGGGAGGTATTCACCCTATTCTTCTTGAGCTAAGCAATACTAAACCCATATTCTCGTTTTTGTGGTAACACAACAAATAAAAATCTCCGAAAGCATTCTTGGATGGTTGCCTACACGACGGCGACCTTCCAAGACGTGTCATATATTTTGATAGTGTTGGGTCTTTTGTCTGTCATCGCATGACAAAGACATGACCGACGAGATAGCTGTAACTGGTATTCTTCGTAGTAAGGTATAATTTCCAGTCGGGATGTATTATATCCTTTACCATTATCGATGTCTCCGATGTCCGCTTAAGGATTATCCACTTCCATATACGACTGTGGCCACTGCATATGAAAGGATGTGCTGATGTAGCGACGACGTGACACTTTTTGCACTACGGATTCAGCTTGAGGTTTATGTTATATGGTTCTCACATGTGGAATACTTCCACATGTCGTACCATAGTGCAGTCACGCTAAAAGCGTGGGATTGTTAATATTGTCCCATGCGAATTTCCAGTTTCTGTGAGGATACCTCACTTCGATGTGGTTGACAGTCCGTGAATTGGTGGTAAGTCTGTAAACCTTCCTGGTGTTAAGTTTCTGTGGGCTGTTCGGCTTGTAACTGATTTTCGTGAAATATCGACGAATGTAATTTGGAAATTTGTGGTAAGTACTATGGGACCAAAGTGCTGAGGTCATCGGTCCCTAAGGTTACACACTACTTAATTTAACTTAAACTAACTTACACTTAGTACAACACACACACCCATGCCCGAGGGAGGACTCGAACCTCCGACGCAGGGAGCCGCGCGAATCGTGACAAGGCGCCCTAGACCACGCGCCTGCGACGAATGTATTCCAATCCCTTGTTGATATGGCCGATGTTCGTTGGTAGCCCTTCGTGGGTGGACCCATGTAGATGGGATCTAAATTAGCAGATAAATATTTTGTAACGTTTGGCCGCTACTCTTTTAGTATTCTAGCTGTGCTCTTAATGAATTTTGCTGTGCATTGTGATTGGATGTCTTTGGTCCTTAGATCGCCTTTCAGTGGCACTAAGTTTATTTTCTTGCAGCTGACTGTTCTCTTTTCAGATGTACCAACAAGCGAGGACTAATATTTTATTTGCTGTATTCGTTGTAATGGGAAATATCGCAGACATGTGGTATCTTCTGGTAAATACGTACGTATGGAGAAAGATGAATCTTTGTTTTCGGTTAAAATTACACGTGATGTGGTCATTGATCGTATGTTGTAGTGTGGTAAGTTACATTTCCCAGTTAATTTTGATGGCTAGATGTTTAATCTCTTTCGTAAGTGGTAGCCAGATTTAATCTATTTATTTCATTCGGGAACCTACAAGTGCTGTAACTGACAATTCGAAAGTTTTTACAACACAATTTTTATTTACGTCAGTCTACATGGAAATAACAACGAAAAGTCAAAATCACAAAGCCAGTAAGAATTTCCTACTAGAGACAACAAAAGATAACTCCTAAGTTTGCCACAAGAGTCCGTGGTAACACACATACACTTAATTCCAAATCCTATTCCGATGGCGAAGACGTAGTCTTCCGCGGAGACGTCCTTGAGGTCGGTATTCGGCGTGAACTGACGTCCGGTGCTGGTTGTAGCCTTTAAATAGTATTGGCCAGCCAATCAAATGTTGGTGTAGTAATACCTCCTGCCGGACATCTCGAACTCCCTCTGCAGGAAGTAGTATGCAGAATGTCTGTCTCCAAAACAGCCAATATTTACCGTTGATTACGCCTTGGGCATAGACAACCTCGGTCCTGTGTGGTGTTAGATGTGTTGCCGGCCCGCAGGGGCTACCTTGGCGACGGCGTAACAACAAGCATTGTCTTTGATTCGTCGGAACTGAGTTTTGCTCCGGTTGCATCTTGATTTTCTTTTATTACCAGTCTATCTACGTCAGCTTCTTTCAGGGAATTGACTATCACACTCGCATCGTCTGTGTAAGCTTCACATACTGTTTTTATATTGAGTGTCTCAAGGTCATGTAGAGAACTATGGAATTTATTCAGTAATAGTTTTATTGCTATGACGAACAGCAACATTGAGAGGGGGCGTCCTTGTCGTACTCCTTGTATGAACGGCACTGAAATCGTCAGTTGTCCATTAATCTTTAGCGTCAATCCTCTGTAATGCATTTTTTCATCACTTTGATGACTGGCTGACTACAACCCATTTTCTACATTGTCTGAAATAAAACTGATGATTAACCCTATCAGAGGCTGTATTGAAATGTAGAAAAGCTGTTGTTAATCATCTCTTGCACATCTACATTAAATTTATAATACCTCTTCTCGACTAAAAATGTGTGAGTGAATTCCTAAGGGACCAACCTGCTAATGTCATCTGTTCCTAGACTTACATAATATTTAAACTAAATTATACTAACTTACGCTAAGAACAACACACACACCCATGCCCGAGGGAGGACTCGAACGTATGGGCCGGCCGGAGTGGCCGTGCACAGCCTGGAACCGAGCGACCGCTACGGTCGCAGGTTCGAATCCTGCCTCGGGCATGGATGTGTGTGATGTCCTTAGGTTTGTTAGGTTTAATTAGTTCTAAGTTCTAGGCGACTGATGACCTCAGAAGTTAAGTCACATAGTGCTCAGAGCCAGTTGAACCATTTTTTTTGAACCTATGGCAGGAGGGGCCGCGCAATCCGTGGTATGGCGCCTAAGACAGTGTGGCCACTCCGCGCGGCTACTAAAATATTTATTGTTGACTTCCTACAGATGCAATGGGTTGGAATGGTCAAATTAATTTACGGAGTATTTGATTTGTTTCATTGTTTATGACACGCATTGCGTTGAGCAGAGTAAGAGGACGTAAATTTCCCATCCTTTTACACTGACCTGTCTTTGGTTTGAAAAATATCATTCCATCCGAAAATTATGGGTGGGGGGGAAGACATTTGCTAAGAGTTCATTGTACTTTTCAGTGAGTTCCTTTCGTATTATATCGCGAAACGTATCGTAAAATTCGATAGGCTGTCCATTTAAACCAGCAGATTTCCTCTTGGGAGCGTCGGTGTTAATACGTTTGACATTCTCACTTTTTACAGTACCGATCAGCTCTTCGTCATGACTTGAGTCTAGACACGATGTACTGTTGATCAAAAGTAGGTTGCTGTTGTCTCTTCTACGTTCGGTACTGAGCAGAGATCTTTATAATATCTCACAACATATTCCTTTATCGTGCATTGTTGAATATATTCATTTCCACTGTCACCGACAGGTTTAGTGATCAGTTTTTGTTCGCCCCTTTGTATATTTGTTATTATGTCACAGACCGATGTCTCGAGCTTGTACTGTAATAGCAGGTAAAGCTTCGTGAACTCTTGCTGTTATTTGTGCTTTAATTCTTTTAATTTTCCGCTTCACGAACGACACATGAAGGGAACGAAACAGGAGGATTAAGTACTTACTACTCAGCCACGATATTACTGCACTTGGCAGTTATTGGAACAGTTAGTGGCGTTACAGTAACCAGGTACAGTGGTGACCAAGGGAAACGCATCGTACAGGCAATGCTTTCAAATCAGTTGTGTAAATACTACGAACAGCAGTTAAGCGCAGAGTAACGGTAAACTGACCGAGGCCGCCTCAGTCCCCAAATGCAATAGTACTGTGGCCAACTAATACACATTACATGACGTCACAAGGAACACGAATATTTTTTTTTTCTGTCGGCAGTCTTCTGACTGGTTTGATGAGACCCGCCACGAATTCATCTCCTGCGCCAACATCTTCATCTCAGAACAGCACTTGCAACCTACGTCCTCAATTATTTGGTGGGTGTATTCCAATCTCTGTCTTCCTCTACAGTTTTTTTTTCTCTACAGCTCTCTCTAGTACGATGGAAGTCATTCTCTGGTGTCTTAACAGATGTACAATTATCCTGTCCCTTCTCTTGTCAGTGTTTTCCACATATTCCCTTCCTCTCCGAATCTGCGCAGAACCTCCTCATTCCTTACCTTATCATTCCACTTAATTTTCAACATTCGTCTGTAGTACAACACCTCAAACGCTTCAATTCTCTTCTGTTCCTATTTTCCCACAGTTATGTTTCACTACCAAACAATGCTATGCTCCAAATGTACATTCTCAGAAATTTCTTTCTCAAATCAAGGCCATTGTTTGGTACTAATAGACTTCTCTTGGCCAGGAATGTACTTTTTGCCAGTGTTAGTCTGTTTTCGACGTCCTCTTTGCTCCGTCCCTCATTGGTTGTTTTGCTGCCTAGGTAGCAGAATTCCTTACCTTCTTCTACTTCGTGGCCATCAGTACTGATGTTAAGTTTCTCGCTGTTCTGATTTCTGCTGCTTCTCATTACTTTCGTCTTTCTTCGATTTACTGTCAATCCATATCCCGTTCTCATTCTACTGTTCACTCCAGTCAGTAGATTATGTAATTCTTCTTCACTTTCACTCAGGATAGCAATGTCACCAGCGAATTGTATCATTGATATCCTTTCACCTTGAATTTTAATTCCAAACCTGAAACTTTCCTTCATTTCCATAATTGCTTCTTCGATATAGAGATTGAACAATAGGGGTGAAAGACTACATCCCTGTCTTACAACCTTTTTAATCCGAGCTCTTTGTGCTTGGTTGCCCACACTTGTTACTCACTTTGGCTGATGTACATATTGTATATTACTCGTCTCTCCCTATAGCGTGCCCCTATTTTTCTCAGAATTTCGAATATCTTGCACCATTTTACATTGTTGAACGGTTTTTTCAGATCGTCACGTGCTATGAACATGTCTTAATTTTTCTTTAGTCTTGCTTCCATTATCAGCTGCAAGCTTAGAATTGCCTGTTTGGTGGCTTACCTTTCCTAAAGGCAGACTGATATAACACATCCTCAGTTTTCTTTTCCATTTTTCTGTACATTATTCTTGTAAGTAACTTTGATGCATGAGCTGCTAAGCTGATTGTGCGATAATTCTTGCACTTGTCAGCTCTCACGGTTTTCGGAACTGAGTGGATGATATTTTTTCGAAAATGAAATGGTATGTCCCCAGACACACGTTCTACACACCAACGTGAGTAGTCGTTTTGCTGCGATTTCCCCCAATGATTTTAGAAATTCTGATAGAACGTTATCTGTCCCTTCTGACTTACTTGATATTAAGTCCTCGAAAGCTCTCTTAAGTTTTGATTATAATACTGGGTGTCATATCTCTTCTAAATCGACTCCCGATTCTTCTTCTATTGCTTCAGCCAAAACTTCCCCCTCATAGAGGCTTTCAATGTACTTTTTCCACCTATCCGCTCTCTCCTCTGCGTTTAACAGTGGAATTCCCATTGCACTCTTAACGTTACTAACCTTGCTTTTAATGGCATCGAAGGTTGTTTTGCCTTTCCTATACGTTTAGTCAGTCCTTCCGGCAATCATTTCTTTTTAGATTTCTTCACATTTTTGATGCAGCCGTTTCGTCTTAGCTTCCATGCTCTTCCTATTTATTTCATTCCTGAGTGATTTGTATTTCTGTATTCCTGAAAGACCCTGAACATTTTTGCACTTTCGTCTTTCATTGATCAGCTGAAGTATTTCTTGTGTTACCGATGGTTTCTTCACAATTACCTTTTTCTTTGCAACTTCTGTGATTGCCCTTTTTAGGGAGGTCCATTCCTTTTCAACTGTACTGCCTACGGAGCTATTCCTTATTGGTTTTGCTATAGCCTTAGAGAACATTAAGCGTACCTCGTCATTCCTTAATACTTCTGTATCCCATTTCTTTGCGTCTTGATTCTTCCTGACTAGTCTCTTAAACTTTAGCCTACTCTTCATCGCTACTAAATTGTGATCTGAGTCTATATCTGCTTCTGGGTACGCCTTACAGTCCAGTTTCTGATTTCGGAATCTCTTTCTGACCATGATGTCATCTAATTGAAATCTTCTCGTATCACACGGTCTTTTCCAAGTATACTTCCTCCTCCTGTGGTTCGTGAACAGAGTATTCGCTATTACGAACTGAAATTTATTACAGAACTCAATCTTTCTCCTCTCTCATCCCTTGTCGCAAGCCCATATTCCCCGTAACCTTTTCTTTTACTCCTTCCCCTGCAACTACGTTCCACTCCCCCATGACTATTAGATTTTCATCTCCCGTTACATACTGTGTTACCCTTGAAATATCCTCATATATTCTCTATCTCTTCATTTTCAGCTTGCGATGTCGCATGTATACCTGAACTGTCGTTGTAGGTGTTGGTTTGGTGTCGATCCTGGTAACAACAAGTCTATCACTGAACTCTTCACTGTGACACACTCTCTGCCCTACCTTCCTATTCATAACGAATCCTACTCCCTTTGTATTATTTTCTGCCGCTGTTGATATTTATACTCATCTGACCAGAAATTCTTGTCTTCTCTTCATTTAACTTCACTGACCCCCACTTTTCAGATTTTCTAACTTCTCTACCACGTTGAAGCTTCTGACATTCCACGCTACGACTCATAGAATGTTATCCTTTCGTTGGTTATTCAGAATTTTTCTCATTGTTACCTCCCCCTCGCCAGTCCCCTCCCGGAGATCCGAATGGGGGACTATTGCGGAATGTTTTGCCAATGGAGAGCTCATGATTTTTTTCAATTACAGGCCACATTTCCTGTGGATACACGTTAAGGCCGTGGTTTCCGTTGCCTTCTGCATCCTCATGCCTTTGATCTGTGCTTCTTCTTCCGCATTTAGGGGCAGTTTCCCACTCCAGGGACAAGAGAGTGCCCTGAACTTCTGTCTGCTCCTCCACCTTCTTTGACAAGGTCATTGGCAGAATGAGGGTGACTTCTTACACCGGAAGTCTTCGGCGGACAATGCTGATTATTAACCAAAATTTAAGCAGTGGAGGGTTTCGAACCAGGGACGGAAGGGGTTTTCATTAGTCTTTTCTTATTTTTACTTTTTAGTATTTTGTTCGTGGTATTTGTACGTAGCGGACGTCACGTGACATACGTTGAAGCATGTTGTTGATCATTTCACTCAGTTTTTTTTTATTACAGAGACAAGCCCGCTCTCTAACCGAACACACTGAGTTACCGTGCCAGCATCTTCACCGACGCTACCCCTAGACCACCATATACACGCAGAAGAGCAGTTGTTGACGTAACCATTTAGTTTCACCACATAGAGCGCACCGTACTTCCTCGTAGGCTGAACACTAGGTTGCGACTAACGTAAGACAATGGCGCAAAGACTGGTGATCAGGAACTTTACGCCGCCGCCTCATCTCCTCTCCTTTCCTGCAATAGACTGATAGTGAAACAGTTTCCATCACGAGGATTCGATCAGGCGACGGTTTGCCGTAGTTGGCACCAGTGAAGTACCCGGCGCAACTATACTCATGCTCATAAATTAAGGATAATACTGATACGTGGTGAAACAATGCTCTGGTGGGTGGTTTGCGGGTTTAAATCACCTCAGGGTATGACCATGCGATGCATATGACCTGCGGTAGTCGCACGTTTGCACTGGCAGCAGTCCACATACGCAGAGGTGTGTTGGTGCATGTCAGAGTAAGGTGCAGCGAGTAAGTGTGCAGACGTTTTCAGACGTGCTAATAGACTGTGTGTTGAAAATCGCTCAAAGAGCACATATTGATGACGTTATGAGGGGTAGAATACTAGGGCGACTGAAGGCTGGTCAAACACAGCAGGTCGTAGCAAGGGTCCTCCGTGTGCCACAAAGCGTGATCTCAGGATCATGGCAACGATTCCAGCAGACAGGAAACGTGTCCAGGCGCTACAATACGGGACATCCACAGCGCGAAACACCACAAGAAGACCGATATCTCACCATCAGTGTCCCCAGACGGCCACGGAGTACTGCAGGTAGCCTTGCTCAGGACCTTACCGCAGCCTCTGGAACAGTTGTCTCCAGACACACAGTCTACAGACGACTGAACAGACATGGTTTATTCACCCGGAGACCTGCAAGGTGCATTCCACTGACCCCTGGTCACAGGAGAGCTCGTAAAGCCTGGTGTCAAGAACATAGTACATGGTCATTGGAACAGTGGTCCCAGGTTATGTTCACGGACGAGTGCAGGTATAGTCTGAACAGTGGTTCTCTCCTGGTTTTCATCTGGCGTGAAACAGGAACCAGATACCAACCCCTTAATGTCCTTGATAGGGACCTGTATGGAGATCATGGTTTGATGGTGTGGGGTGGGATTGTGATTGGTGCACATGCACCCCTGCATGCCTTTGACAGAGGAACTGTAACAGTTCAGGTGTATAGTGACGTTATTTTGCACCAGTGTGTCCGCCTTTTCAGGAATGCAGTGGGTCCCATCTTCCTCCTGATGGATGATAACGCACGAACCCACCGAGCAGCCATCGTGGAGGAGTACCCTGAAACAGAAGATATCAGGCGAATGGAGTGGCCTGCCTGTTCTCCAGATCTAAACCCCATCGAGCATGTCTGGGATGCTCTCGGTCGACGTATCGCTGCACGTCTTCAAACCCCTACGACACTTCAGGAGCTCCGACAGGCACTGGCGCAAGAATGGGAGGCTATCCCCAGCAGCTGCTCGAGCATCTAATCCAGAGTATGCCAACCCGTTGTGCGGCCTGTGTACGTGTGCATGGTGATCATATCCCATATTCATGTTGGGGTACATGCTCAGGAAACAGTGATGTTTTGTAGCTCATGTGTTTCGGGACGGTTTTCTCAACTTATCACCAATACCGTGGACTTACAGATCTGTGTCGTATGTGTTCTCTATGTGCCTATGCTATTAGCGCCAGTTTTGTGTAGTGCCACGTTGTGTGGCACCACATTTGCAGTTATCCTTAATTTATGAGCATGAGTGTAACACGGAACTGCCAGAGGCCGCGAGCCGTCGTTTCCCGGCTGCGAGTCTTGCTGACTCACGGCCACTTGCTCTATATGCCGCTTATAATGTGGTGACGAAGCAGCCTGCTGCGTCCTACGTGATAAGCGAAAACGGCGCGTCATCCTCAGCACGCATTTCCCATTTGCCTGCTCTGTAAATACGTATCTCATTGCCCTACAGCTTGATGAGACCCGTGAATGTTCTCCTGGTGTGTGAACTCCCAGAAACGATAAGCAGAATCTCAGTATCACCCTTACCTGCCGGAGCTTCACCTACGACCGTAATAAGAATACAGTATCAGTGTGGTGCAATATTGCGACAGATCATTATATTTTCTTTGTGTTCGTCTACAGTGTATAAATTTAAGCTCTATGAATAGATATCAAATTACCAGAATTTCTTCAGTTTTGCGACACGCTATATTGTACAGATAAATCCAATAATTTACGGGTGACATTCTTTAAGCGGCAACTCTCACTAATGCATTAAGAGCTATGAGCACTTGTTCATCTTCACTACTGCGAATCACATCTCTTCTACTGCCAGTTATTTGCTGTTACGAACCACTTACAGAATGCAGTGAACGTTTGAGTAAATAAATCAGGTGCCGCTTCCCGTGGAATAATAAGATTCCATTACGTTGGTAAGTGCAGTGATAAAACGCAGTGTTAAAACGTTTCACAAACTTATCACAACATATACTTCCGTATTTATGGGGAAAACTGTTTGATTGTGTACATCTAGTAGTCGGAATACATCACCTTCTAGGTCTTGTTCTGGTTGGTTCTATTGGAACCAACTTATGCACTGCACTTACCCACAACTGTGACTACGGTTCGCAATAATAACACTAACAGATATTTGCTGCATACTGTAGCCACGGAGAACAATACCGGTATGTGTCTTCATTTGTTCACTGTATTCTGTAAGTCGTTTGTAATAGCAAAGAGCTTCCCCTAGAAGGAACATGGAAGAGTCACATTAACGTGTTTACTGCTTTCGTTCGACGTCAACGTGTAAAAACCACTCATAGACGGTAGATGGCAGCACTTGGGGTGGTATATAAAGCGTGATGGCAGAATGTGGGAAGCAGTGAAGCCGGTGTTATGTGGTGGAAACGGAATAATTTATCTGACTTCCAAAAGGGCATGATCATTGGCTTTCAGACCAAGGGTGGAAGCATTCCGAAACGACTAAATTAATCTACACTGTTCATCATGGTTAAAGCATACTACACTACTGGCCATTAAAACTGCTACACCAAGAAGAAATGCAGATGATAATCGGCTATTCATTGGATAAATAATTTATACTAGACCTGACATGTGATTACATTTTCACGCAATTTGCGTGCATAGATCCTGAGACATCAGTACCCAGAACAACCACCTCTGGCCGTAATAACGGCCTTGATACGCCTGGGCATTGAGTCAAACAGAGCTTGGATAGCGTGTACAGGTGCAGCTGCCCATGCAGCTTCAGCACGATACCACAGTTCATCAAGAGTAGTGTCTGGCGTATTGTGACGAGCCAGTTGCTCGGCCACCATTGACCAGACGTTTTCAGTTGTTAAGAGATCTGGAGAATGTGCTGCCTAGGGCAGCAGTCGAACATTTTCCGTATCCAGAAAGGCTCGTACAGGACCTGCAACACGCGGTAGTGCATTATCCTGCTGAAATGTAGGGTTTCCCAGGGATCGAATGAAGGGTAGAGCCACGGGTCGTAGCACGTCTGAAATGTAACGTCCACTGTTCAAAGTGCCGTCAATGCGAACAAGAGGTGACCGAGACGTATAACTAATGGCACCCCATACCATCACGCTGGGTGATACGCCAGTATGGCGATCTACATCTACATCTACATCTATACTCCGCGAGCCACCTTACGGTGTGTGGCGGAGGGTACTTATTGTACCACTATCTGATCCCCCCTTCCCTGTTCCATTCACGAATTGTGCGTGGGAAGAACGACTGCTTGTAAGTCTCCGTGTTTGCTCTAATTTCTCGGATCTTTTCGTTGTGATCATTACGCGAGATATATGTGGGCGGTAGTAATATGTTGCCCATCTCTTCCCGGAATGTGCTCTCTCGTAATTTCGATAATAAACCTCTCCGTATTGCGTAACGCCTTTCTTGAAGTGTCCGCCACTGGAGCTTGTTCAGCATCTCCGTAACGCTCTCGCGCTGACTAAATGTCCCCATGACGAATCGCGCTGCTTTTCGCTGGATCATGTCTATCTCTTCTATTAATCCAACCTGGTAAGGGTCCCATACTGATGAGCAATACTCAAGAATCGGACGAATACACGCTTCCAATGTCCGTTCACCGCGATGTCGCCAAACACAGATGCGACCATCATGATGCTGTAAACAGAACCTGGATTCATCCGAAAAAATTACGTTTTGCCATTCGTGCACCCAGGTTCATCGTTGAGTACACCATCACAGGTGCTCCTGTCTGTGATGCATCGTCAAGGGTAACCGCAGCCGTAGTCTCCGAGCTGATAGTCCATACTGCTGCAAACGTAGTCTAACTGTTCGTGCAGATGGTTGTTGTCTTGCAAACGTCCCCATCTGTTGACTCAGGGATCGAGACATGGCTGCACGATCCTTTACACCCGCGTGGGTAAGATGCCTGTCATCTCTACTGCTAGTGATACGAGGCCGTTGGGATCCAGCACGGCGTTCCGTATTACCCTCCTGAGCCCACCGATTCCATTTTCCGCTAACAGTCATTGGATCTCGACCAACGCGAGCAGCAATGTCGCGATACGATAAACCGCAATCGCGGTAGGCTACAATCCGACCTTTATCAAAGTCGGAAACGTGATGGTACGTTTCTCCTCCTTACACGAGGCATCACAACAACGTTTCATCAGGCAACGCCGTTCAACTGCTGTTTGTGTATGAGAAATAGGTCGGAAATTTTCCTCATGTCAGCGCGTTGTAGGTGTCGGCACCGGGTCCAACCTTGTGTGAATGCTCTGAAAAGCTAATCATTTGCATTTCACAGCATCTTCTTCCTGTCGGTTAAATTTCGCGTCTATAGCACGTCATCTTGGTGGTGTAGCAATTTTAATGGCCAGTAGTGTATGTATGGCAAAATGATGTTGCCCAAAGCTGGTACCAAGACCACTGTGATGCACCAGGGGGCATGGATGACCAGGGTGAATGTCAGCTGCGGAGATTTGTGCGAGCAAACAGACGTGCAACCGTTGCGCAGCTGACCACCCAGATGAACCAAGGGACTATTACCAGTGTGCTGTCAACGACCGTTCACAAACGTTGCTGAGTATAGGACTCCGCAGCAGGTGCCTGGCTATGCATCCATACTGACTGCTTTTAATCCGTGGCGAAGACCGGAATTAGTACGCCAGTACTGCACTGGCGATAGATGATCTTTTCAGTTGACTCAAGCTTTATACTTCATCGGGTAGATGGCCGTTGGCATGAAACGTTAAAGCAAACACCCTGGAACCAGGATGGAGGCTTATGGTCTGGAGCATCCATTCGTTGCATTCTCTAGGTGATCTTGTCGTTCTGGAAGGCACAGTGGATCAAAGCAAGTTTGTGTCTGTCTTTGGTGACCATGTCTGCCCATACACGAAATGTGTTTATCCTTGGCACGATGGCATCTATCAGCAGGACAATGTGGGTGTCACACAACCTGTAGTGCAGGTGCGTCGTCTGGGGAACACCAGAATGAGTTTACCATAATCCGTTGGCCGCACAAACTCCCCGGATTTAAATCCAATAGAAAATCTGTGGGATCACTTCGATCGGGCTATTCCCGCCATGGGCCCTCAGCCGAGAAACTAGCGCAGCTGGCCACGGCAGTGCAGGCAGCATGGCTTCACATCCCTCCCAGTACCTTCCAGAACCTCACTGACTCTCTTCCTGTACGTGTCGCATCGGTCCGAAGTGTAAAAGTTGGTTATTCAGGCTTCTGAAAGGTTTCACAGTGGCGAAGATGAAAAAGTGCTCGTAGTTCTTAAGTGGGTATGCATTTTACAGCCCACGTTGTTGGACGTTTCTGTCTTATTTCGGTCCATGCTACCACCTCTCAAAATATGGAATACTTTCTTTTAACACGCTACATATAATGCTTGCGGGTGGAAAAGCCGATGTAAACGGCGTATAATTGTGTGTGGAAATACTCCACTTTCGCAGTCATTGAGATTAGATTTTTGTGTTTATCACTACGCTACTGCACGACTACGAGTACAATCGAACTCACTGGAGAAAAGTGTCCTGCCGTGCGCCGCAGTGGACACGTCCTTGGCGGTGATCATCAGTGAGGTTGGGCAGCCCCATGCTTTCATCTAACTTGATACCTCTCTCCACCTGCTCCCGCCCCCCACCCAACTAGTTTTCTCACTGGATGATTCTGCGGCTGACAACTGTTCTCCCTCCGGATTAATGTACGACGATAGCCATTCACAAAACTGAAGCGGGATTCGTCAGTGAGGAACTCATTCCTTCCTTTATTCAAGGCTCAATCTCGACGAAGCTGAGCCTTCTTTTTGTTCTTCTACTTTCGTTATTGATTGTAGTCTATGAATCACATTGGGTATCCCCTCAAGCATTGGAATCTGCCCGTCCCTCCACCCCTCCTCTCAGAACATATCATTATTTTCTTCTCTCTCGTTCTTGTTAAGAGATCTTCAGATTCACCTTCTGTTGCTATTCTTCCTGTTTGCTAGTGACTCTCTCTCCTTCTCCTGTATCTCTCTCTGTCGTTGATATCTGGCATACGGGTCGATATGTATATCCTCCTCCAGTTTTCCTCCCCTTCCAAATTGATCCTCACCTGAGAACAGTCCTTTTTGAATTCAACAACAAACTCGGTTACTTTATTGCCTCTTGCCCACCTTATGGCTCCAATACTGTTCTTTTTCCATTTTGTCCATATTCATCCTGATCACACGTCCCACAAATCTTGTACTTTTTCGTCTTTCCCCTAATTCTTTATGGTCCAGAAAAGGTCATCCCTGATTTTTCTCATCCTTTCTGTTCTGCAGAATGTCGTTCTAAAGTCTCTGACGCATACAGAAGTGCATTTCTCACCATTACCTTGTCGTGTCTGATTTTTACGTCCGTAGACATATTGTTTCTGTTACATACATCTCTTATCCTACTGAAGACAGAGCTTATCTTCCTGAACCTAAAAATTATTCCCTCGCTAGACCCGTTTATTCCTGCTATACAGGGTGGTCCCGAATTCATGGTACAAACTTTAATGGTAGGTACAGGACATTGTAACAAGGATTTATTGTATAGGAATGTATAGCCGCAGGTGACGCGGTGAGGCGTAAACAGGGGAAAGAGAAATGGAGTGATCGGTTGGTGTCACTGCCGGTAGAGGGCAGTAGATGAACATGATGTATCGCAGTAGGGACAAGCGCCATTCACAATTGTGCTGCCGTAGACGATGGGTGACTTTACGTATGCAGAAAAAGCAGACATGCATTACATGTACGGCCGTGCAAATGGTAACGCCAGAGCTGCGTTACGAATGTATCGCGCGGAGTATCCTAATCGACGAATGCCGGATCATAGAATTTTTCAACGGTTACATCGTCAACTTTGTGAAACAGGTACGTTCGACGTCAACAGACATGACGCTGGTCGATTAAGAGCTGTACGCACTCCAAGACTGGAAGAACGCATCTTGAACATAGTGGCTGATAGACCCGAGTCAAGCACAAGAACTGTTGCGCGTGACGTACATGTGAGTCATCAGACTGTATGCAGAGTGTTAAATGAAAATCGCTTACACCCCTTCCATTTTCAAAAAGTACAAGCATTGAATCCGGCAGATTATCCTCTTCGCGTGAACTTCTGCCAGTGGTTGTTGCAGCAATGTGCGTTGCAGACGGATTTCGTAGGTCATGTGCTATTTACAGATGAAGCGACATTTTCACGCGAGGGTGTCTTTAATGCGCACAATTCCCATGTGTGGGCAACAGATAATCCACATGCAACGCGTCCACATGCGTATCAACAACGTTTCGGTATTAATGTGTGGGCTGGTATTGTGAACGACTTTTTGATTGGGCCATACTTACTACCCACGCGACTCTGTGGCGAAAGCTATCTTATTTTTCTGCAAGAAGTGTTACCAGAACTGCTGCAAGATGTTCCGCTCGCCATTCGTAACCGCATGTGGTTTCAGCACGATGGAGCGCCAGCACACTTCAGCACTGCTGTACGGAATTACCTGAATGCCACGTTTGGTGCTAGATGGATTGGGCGTGGTGGACCAGTCCCTTGGCCACCCCGATCTCCTGATTTCTCTTGCCTCGATTACTTTTTATGGGGACATCTTAAGAGTCTTGTTTATGAGACTCCAGTTGACTCAGATGAGGATCTCGTTGCTCGCATATCTGTAGCTGCTGCAGGTGTGCGTGAAATACCAGGCATCTTTGAACGTGTACGCCAATCGCTGCACCGACGCTGTCAAGCATGTATCGCTCATGGTGGACGCAATTTTGAACACTTACTGTAAACATGACACTTGTCAACAACGATTTCAATAAAATCTTTCGTTTTCCTTTCGGCCGTTATTTCCCCTGTTTACGCCTCACCGCGTCACCTGGGACTATACATTCCTATACAATATATCCTTGTCACAATGTCCTGCACCTACCATTAAAGTTTGTACCATGAATTCGGGACCACCCTGTATATTCGCCCAGGTATTAACAATTAAAATTGTGCACCTATGCACGATGCCTTCTGGTGTTTTTCAATCCCCCGTGGTATTCAGTGTGTATTGCTGTAAGCTATCCACATTCCTAACCTTCTGGCTGGCTGGCTTTCTTAGGCCATCTAGTTGTTTCTTTTCGTCTTCTTCCATCTCATTAATACTTTGTCATCCTCAAAATGTAGACAGTCCACTTGGACCCTGTTGTCTTGTTTGCGCAACTGCACCACATTCGTTACTGATTCTCCACTAAACAAATTAGTCTATGCAGTGCTGTGAGGGAGCATCACTTTAACCATACTTCACAAATACAGACCAGCTGGCCTCAGGCCACGGTACGAAGTTTGTTGGGAAAATAAGTTCTAAGGGAGCTACATGCTTTATAGGCAGTTATTTTGTATGTATAATTACACATTATCGAGCAGTTACTTTCAGTTATGTGGAATAGTTACTCTTGATCTAGCGTGCACTGTTGAATGAAGATCACCCAGTCCCTGAGCGAAGAAAAATCCCCGACCCAACCGGGAATCGAACCCGGGCCCGTAGGACGACAATCCGACGCGGTGATCACTTTTTTTCCTCATTTTGTTCGTTTCCGTTCGTTGCATTTGCTCGGGGCGGACGTCGCGAGACTCTCGTTTAAGTTCGTCGTTGATAAAGTAACTCAGTTTTTTTTATTACAGAGGGCAGCTAACCCTCTGACCGAACATGCTGAGATACCGTGCCGGCGTCAACTGAGCTATCGAGGCGGACGCAAGTAGAGTGCATATGCGTGTGAGGCATTAACAGTTTAGCGGACTGTTTTACCTTCGGTCAAATCCTAACCGAACATCAAGATTTATCTGTTCCGTTGCCTCTAAAATCACTCAAGGAGAATTCTGGAATGCCTCCTTTAATTCTATCTCCTGCCTTCCCCGACACAAGCTGTCTCTAATGACTTAATATAATTCGCTGATGAAATATTGACGCTCAGTTCTCGTAACTACTCACTTTTTTTCCTTATTAAGCTCGTCATTTTGCCAGTAATGCGTGAATCTATAGGATTCTTTGTATTTTATATGCCACACTTGCTCATTATACACTGAAGAGCGAAAGAAAATGGTGCATGTGCAAAATATCGTGTGGGGCCCTCACGAGCACGCAGAAATGTCGCAACACGACGTGGCATGGACTCGACTGATGTCTGAGATAGTACTGGAGGCAACAGACCCCATGAATCCTGCAGGGCTGTCCATAAATCAGTAAGAGTACGAGAGGGTGGAGATCTCTTCTGAACACGTTGCAAGACATCCCAGATATGCTCAATAATGTTCATGTACGGGGAGTTTGGTGGCCACAGAAAGTGTTTAAACTCAGAAGAGTGTTCCTGGAACCACTCTGTAGCAATTATGGATGTTTGGACAACATGGTTGTGGAGGAACAGCGATTGCTATAAACTAACTCAGTGTTAAGACTGTTTTCTTAATACTAAGTTATGAATGTGTACGGCTTTGCATTGTCTTGCTGGAACTGCTGAAGTCCGTCGGAATGCACAATGGACATGGATGGACAGCGTTGCCGACGCAGGTGATCACACAGGATGCTCACGTACATGTCACCTGTCAAGGTCGTATGTAGACGTATCAGGGGTCCCATATCACTCCAACTGCTCACGCCCCACACCATTACAGAACCTCCACCAGCTTGAACAGTCCCCTGCTGACGTGCAGGCTCCATGGATTCATGAGGTTGTCTCCATATCCGTAGACGTCCGTCCGCTCGATATAATTTGAAACGAGATTCGTCCGACCAGGCGACATGTTTCCAGTCGTCAACAGTCTAATGTGGGTGCTGGGTCCAGGTGACGAATAAAGCTTTGTGTGGTACAGTCATCAAGGGTAAACGAGTGGGCCTTCAGTTTCGAAAGCCCCTATCGATTATGTTTCGTTGAATGGTTCGCACACTGAAACTTGTTGATGACCCAGCATGGAAATCTGCAGCAATTTGCCGAAGGGTCGCACTTCTGTCACGTTGAACGATTCTCTTCAGTCGTTGCTGGTCCCGTTCTTGCAGGATCTTTTTCCTGCCGCAGTTATGTCGGAGATTTCATGTTTTGCCGTTCTTGATAGTCACGGTACATTCGTGAAATGGTCGTACGGAAAAATGCCCACTTCGTCCCTACCTCGGAGATGCTGTGTCCCATCGCACGTGCGCCGACTACACTCCTGGAAATTGAAATAAGAACACCGTGAATTCATTGTCCCAGGAAGGGGAAACTTTATTGACACATTCCTGGGGTCAGATACATCACATGATCACACTGACAGAACCACAGGCACATAGACACAGGCAACAGAGCATGCTCAATGTCGGCACTAGTACAGTGTATATCCACCTTTCGCAGCAATGCAGGCTGCTATTCTCCCATGGAGACGATCCTAGAGATGCTGGATGTAGTCCTGTGGAACGGCTTGCCATGCCATTTCCACCTGGCGCCTCAGTTGGACCAGCGTTCGTGCTGGACGTGCAGACCGCGTGAGACGACGCTTCATCCAGTCCCAAACATGCTCAATGGGGGACAGATCCGGAGATCTTGCTGGCCAGGGTAGTTGACTTACACCTTCTAGAGCACGTTGGGTGGCACGGGATACATGCGGACGTGCATTGTCCTGTTGGAACAGCAAGTTCCCTTGCCGGTCTAGGAATGGTAGAACGATGGGTTCGATGACGGTTTGGATGTACCGTGCACTATTCAGTGTCCCCTCGACGATCACCAGTGGTGTACGGCCAGTGTAGGAGATCGCTCCCCACACCATGATGCCGGGTGTTGGCCCTGTGTGCCTCGGTCGTATGCAGTCCTGGATTGTGGCGCTCACCTGCACGGCGCCAAACACGCATACGACCATCATTGGCACCAAGGCAGAAGCGACTCTCATCGCTGAAGACGACACGTCTCCATTCGTCCCTCCATTCACGCCTGTCGCGACACCACTGGAGGCGGGCTGCACGATGTAGGGGCGTGAGCGGAAGACGGCCTAACGGTGTGCGGGACCGTAGCCCAGCTTCATGGAGACGGTTGCGAATGGTCCTCGCCGATACCCCAGGAGCAACAGTGTCCCTAATTTGCTGGGAAGTGGCGGTGCGGTCCCCTACGGCACTGCGTAGGATCCTACGGTCTTGGCGTGCATCCGTGCGTCGCTGCGGTCCGGTCCCAGGTCGACGGGCACGTGCACCTTCCGCCGACCACTGGCGACAACATCGATGTACTGTGGAGACCTCACGCCCCACGTGTTGAGCAATTCGGCGGTACGTCCACCCGGCCTCCCGCATGCCCACTATACGCCCTCGCTCAAAGTCCGTCAACTGCACATACGGTTCACGTCCACGCTGTCGCGGCATGCTACCAGTGTTAAAGACTGCGATGGAGCTCCGTATGCCACGGCAAACTGGCTGACACTGACGGCGGCGGTGCACAAATGCTGCGCAGCTAGCGCCATTCGACGGCCAACACCGCGGTTCCTGGTGTGTCCGCTGTGCCGTGCGTGTGATCATTGCTTGTACAGCCCTCTCGCAGTGTCCGGAGCAAGTATGGTGGGTCTGATACACCGGTGTCAATGTGTTCTTTTTTCCATTTCCAGGAGTAAATAACACCGTGCCGAAACTCAATTAAATCTTGATAACCTGCCATCGTAGTAGCAGCACCGTTCTAAGAATTGCGCAAAACACTTGTTGTCTTTCTTAGCGTTGCCGACAGCAGCGCCGTATTCTGGCGTTTTACATAACTCTTTATTTGAATACGCTTGCCTATACCAGTTTCTCTGGCGCTTCAGTGTATTTTCCAACCCTTGCACAGTAGATCAGTAGAGAGGGAGGAAATCACAAGAACAGCAGGTGGACACCTTCGTTGCTGCCATAGTGACCAACTTGTCTGAATCAGTATTAGCACATCCGAAGGTAAAAGCTCCGCCTCATATTCGGCATACATGGAGGTCTACTACAGCTGAAGCAAACGAGAGTGCAACTTGGAGCAGGGACTCATTAGTGAGCATTCTCTGCTTTTCATCTGGAGCTCTTGCTGAGTCATGTCGACTTGCAGTTCCTGCCTCGCCGTCACCGAGAGCGTCACCCGTCTACCGTACTTGGAAACCGTACGTTATAGGTTCCTCCTGCATCGGCTGTAATCCACTGCTCCAGGATGCTGCCACGTTATCACACTAAAGTAATGTCTCCTGTACTGTCAGTAAGATCCGGGTCAGTCGTTCCTGAACCGATAGCAAAATTTGCTACATCATAGTCATCTGAAAAACATCTACCTCTCGTCGTAAGATAAAGAGACTGAGTCAGCGTGGTGAAACATTGCGAAAGGATCTGTAATTTCTCAATTATATTTCACGGAGCTTGCATTTGAACTGTACAGAGATACCATTAGCGGCTATTCTTCAGATTTTCGGGTCGAATCGTAACACTGGCAGACGTCAAAATTTCGTATACTTAGATGGATTTTGGTGTCTGTTCTTTCGGACAAGTTCGAAAGAACAGTCACCATTGATGATCTGCAGCCGTCTAGAACGAAATTAGAATTGTATATTAATACCTTCAGCTGATGACGGGCGTTGATATATATCAACGGGGACAGGTGAAAATGTGTGCCACGACCGGGATTCGAACCCGGGATCTGCTGCTTACATGGCAGACGCTCTATCCATCTGAGCCACCGAGGGCAAGAAGGATAGTGTGACTGCAGGGACTATCTTCCCGCGAGACCCACATTCTCATCTTATATGTCCACACACTACATTCGTAGTGGTCCCTACCCAATACGCTCATTATCGTGGAAGACATTCTTACCATTCTCGTAAGAGTTAGGGTAGTATGTGTGCATCCGCACAGAAGAGGAAGGTCATGGCCGGTATTGCCAGAACTATATACTTATATGGATTTTGGTGTCTCTTCTTTCGGACATGTGTGTTGGGTAGGAACACTACGAATGTAGTGTGTGGACATGTAAGGTGTGAATGTGGGTCTCGCGGGAGGCGTGAGCGAGACAGTCCCTGCAGTCGTACTATCCTCTGTGCCCTCGGTGGCTCGGATGGATAGCGCGTCTGCCATGTAAGCAGGAGATCCCGGGTTCTAGTCCGGGTCGGGGCACACGTTTTCACCTGTCCCCGTTGATATATATCAACGCCCGTCAGCAGCTGAAGGTATTAACATATAATTCTAATTTCGTTCCACATTCCGTTGTTGTTGTTACGCATTTGTATAAGTTCTTCAATGTCCGCCTCCTTTCGTTCATTGACAACTGCCATGTCTCAGGGTTATCACTGGTCCTACCATGGTCAGTTGCTTCTCAGTGAAAGCGAACAAAATGTACTGTACAGCAATTAAATTCAGCATTTCTACGAGGGCTGTTCGGAAAGTAAGGTCCGATTGGGCGACAACTGGAAACCGCTGTGAAAATCCGATGAAGCTTTGCACAGATGTGTTGGGCAGTGTCTCTGGTATGCCCGTCGATCACGTCACATTGTTCTTTTCAGTTGCGAGTGCACAGAGAGCACGTATAGATATCCAGAAAATAGTGTCTCCTGCCAAGTATGAGGGCCTGCCGTCGGATTTCACCTGGTTTCATGCAGCCCACATAACGTAACTGTCACGTATGCCCATCATGACAATTCTCGACAGCACAATGAAGGAGCAACGAAGACAATTCTGTTGCGTTTTCAGTGTGAAGTGTTTGATCACCCTGGACGAGGCTCCCTGATAGTCATCTCTGCTTGTATGATCCGCTGGCTATGAAGACGACATTCTGGCACCGACAACGAGCTGCAGCCCGGCGTAGAGAATTGGCGGAAAGCGTAGGCGCCTGCCTTCTATGTCGAGGGTATAGCGAAGCTGGTACACTAAAAAAGTCTAAGTCGTGGCGGCGACTATATAGAGAAGTAGCTAGAAGGTGTATCTAACTGTTGCAAATAAAACATTTTTGATTTTCACAGTGTTTTTCCATTTTGCGACCGATAGGACATTGATTTCCGAATAGCCTTCGTACAAGCTAATACATGTTATTCAGTGCACGTCCGTTACTCTGAAACCTGAACATAGATTAAACGATTGTTCCGCTTACAATGAACCACCTCAGTCCATATTAATGAATGTCAGTTTACCGTAGTCATAGGAATAATTTTTCTTCCGTCTCCAAACGCTTTTCTGTAGGTCACTTCTTAGAAAGTGGGCAGGTTGGCAACACTGAGTATATTAGACGAAATGATGACACTTACAATAACATAATTTGCAACTGAAGGCTTGAAGGAGGTGCAGGTTTATTTTCTCTTATTTTTTATATTCATAGCGTTCTCTGTTTTTGTAAAACACCAAACTGAAACGTAGTCTGTACGGTTCACTGGCATCGAGACCAGCTCGAAGATGTACGTTAATATCAAAACTATTCATGGAAATTTCAGATATTAATCCACAGTTAACTTTAAACATTAGAATCACTTCTCGCTCGTTTAATTGTGCTTTTTGTGATGAGAGTATGTGCATAAATGTTTATCTGAGATCTAAGATTCTGAAAACTTCGGCAGATGAAGGAAGTGTGAAACTTATGACAGACACTCTTGAATACTTACAGACGATACCTAAGGAAATTCTTGGATTACAGTTTTGCATATTTTATCAAATAATTCGAACAGCATGCATTTTACCTTGCTGGTGTGTAGAAGCAGAAACCTGAGGGTATTGCAGTTTTATCGGAAGCAAGATTCGACAGTGGTCAAACTATTTTGTGTCTAACCGGCGCAGATATTTGATCAAACTTTGGTGCGCGAGGAAAGTGTAGATGGTGAAAAGGTGCAATGCCTGAAAATTAAATGAATGGTGTTTGAAGTATCTGAACCAGTGAAAATTAAATGGCACTTTTCACTAAATGAAACAGAAAGCTGGAAAATTATTGACATTTCACCAGTGAAAAGGGGCAGAAACACTGAAGGTTACATCTACCGCTCCTTTCTCATGGCCTCTGCCACCAGCTTGTAAAGGAGCAGTTAAAATAATGGAAGTTAAATATGAAGTCCTGATGTGTTTGTTACCTTGTATTCCACCAGTTTCATATGAGCCATAGTGCGTCATCTCCAAGAGTCTGAAATAGGTACTTTCTAGGATAAGATATTTGTTTTTCACCAATGTCTACTGTAAATAATAATGTTAACAGTTTCAAGTAATATACATTCAATAAATTATGTGACTGACTAAACTTTAGATCAACTTTTCTCAGTTTCAATAAAGTGGCAGTTGGGCCATTCTGGCTCTCAGCCTCACAATTGTTCATGGCTGATTTGAAGAACATACTGACAATTCGAGCGAATTTTTTGGTGACCCAGATCACCCGACGTAGGACATAATCGATGGGCAGTCCGGGCACAAAATCCTGCATGGGCAACATGTCGCAATTGTGGAAGGCTATAGAGACAGTAGGGATCAATAGTTGTGCAGGGGACTTCCAACAATGTGTGCAAATTTTTTGATAGAGATTTTGTTGCTTTGTAATTAATTATGAAGTTAACTTGTTTGAACGTACCTCTGCAATGCCCAAGCTGAGTCAAAATCGTGTCTGTAGATAATAAGAATGAATAACGAAATACTTTTGGTGGGAACGGTCTTCAAGCAGTGGATAAGTAGCCAGTGGCGGAACGCTGCTGGAGTGAAGTAGAGACGGACACGTTTTGATGGTGTGCTGAAGGGAGCGATTCCGTATACTTTTACGCAAGTTCTTGAAGGAAGATCGACTGTGGTAATGTGAGTTATTCGGTCATGTGGGTGAGTGATGCTGGCTGGTGAACGCCCACTCTAATACTTCAACTATTGAAGGGGCTCTAATTTTCATGTGGTTTTGATGTGCACCAATGCAGAACATAATCTTGCCCACTTGTTCTACAGAATAGACGGATTATCTTTTGTGTGTTAATGTGTAGATCATCCTGCTGAACTCTGACAAGTTTTGAGGTGGCGAATGTTTCGAATACAGGGTGGTCCATTGATAGTGACGAAATAAGCATCAAACGAAAAACTACAAAGAACGAAACTCGTCTAACTTGAAGGGGGAAACCAGATGGCGCTATGGTTGGCCCGCTAGATGGCGCTGCCATAGGTCAAACGGACATCAACTGCGTTTTTTTAAAAATAGGGAACCCCATTTTTTATTACATGTTCGTGTAGTACGTAAAGAAAATGAATGTTTCAGTTGGGCCACTTTTTTCGCTATGTGATAGTTGGCGCTGTAATAGTCACAAACGTATAAGTACGTAGTATCACGTAACATTCCGCCAGTGCGGACGGTATTTGCTTCGTGATACATTACCCGTGTTAAAATGGACCGTTTACCAATTGCGGAAAAGGTCGATATCGTCTTGATGTATGACTATTGTGATCAAAATGCCCAACGGGCGTGTGCTGTGTATGTCGCTCGGTATCCTGGACGACATCATCCAAGTGTCCGGACCGTTCGCCGGATAGTTACTTTATTTAAGGCAACAGGAAGTGTTCAGCCACATGTGAAACGTCAAGCACCACCTGCAACAAGTGATGATGCCCAAGTAGGTGTTTTAGCTGCTGTCGCGGGTAATCCGCACATCAGTAGCAGACAAATGGCGCGAGAATCGGGAATCGCAAAAACGTCGGTGTTGAGAATGCTACATCAACATCGATTGCAACCGTACCATATTTCTATGCACCAGGAATTGCATGGCGACGACTTTGAACGTCGTGTACCGTTCTGCCACTGGGCACAAGAGAAATTACGAGTCGATGACAGTTTTTTTGCACGCGTTCTATTTAGCGATGAAGCGTCATTCACCAACAGCGGTAACGTAAACCGGCATAATATGCACTACTGGGCAACGGAAAATCCACGATGGCTGCGACAAATGGAACTTCAGCGACCTTGGCGGGTTAATGTATGTTGCGGCATTATGGGAGGAAGAATAATTGGCCCACATTTTATCGATGGCAGTCTAAATGGTGCAGTGTATGCTGTTTTCCTACGTAATGTTCTACCGATGTTACTACAAGATGTTTCACTGCATGACAGAATGGTGATGTACTTCCAACAAGATGGATGTCCAGCACATTGCTCGCGTGCGGTTCATCTACATCTACATCTACATTTATACTCCGCAAGCCACCCAACGGTGTGTGGCGGAGGGCACTTTACGTGCCACTGTCATTATCTCCCTTTCCTGTTCCAGTCGCGTATGGTTCGCGGGAAGAACGACTGTCTGAAAGCCTCTGTGCGCGCTGTAATCTCTCTAATTTTACATTCGTGATCTCCTCGGGAGATATAAGTAGGGGGAAGCAATATATTCGATACCTCATCCAGAAACGCACCCTCTCGAAACCTGGCGAGCAAGCTACACCGCGATGCAGAGCGCCTCTCTTGCAGAGTCTGCCACTTGAGTTTGTTAAACATCTCCGTAACGCTATCACGGTTACCAAATAACCCTGTGACGAAACGCGCCGCTCTTCTTTGGATCTTCTCTATCTCCTCCGTCAACCCGATCTGGTACGGATCCCACACTGATGAGCAATACTCAAGTATAGGTCGAACGAGTGTTTTGTAAGCCACCTCCTTTGTTGATGGACTACATTTTCTAAGGACTCTCCCAATGAATCTCAACCTGGTACCCGCCTTACCAACAATTAATTTTATATGATCATTCCACTTCAGATCGTTCCGCACGCATACTCCCAGATATTTTACAGAAGTAACTGCTACCAGTGTTTGTTCCGCTATCATATAATCATACAATGAAGGATCCTTCTTTCTATGTATTCGCAATACATTACATTTGTCTATGTTAAGGGTCAGTTGCCACTCCCTGCACCAAGTGCCTATCCGCTGCAGATCTTCCTGCATTTCGCTACAATTTTCTAATGCTGCAACTTCTCTGTATACTACAGCATCATCCGCGAAAAGCCGCATGGAACTTCCGACACTATCTACTAGGTCATTTATATATATTGTGAAAAGCAATGGTCCCATAACACTCCCCTGTGGCACGCCAGAGGTTACTTTAACGTCTGTAGATGTCTCTCCATTGAGAACAACATGCTGTGTTCTGTTTGCTAAAAACTCTTCAATCCAGCCACACAGCTGGTCTGATATTCCGTAGGCTCTTACTTTGTTTATCAGACGACAGTGCGGAACTGTATCGAACGCCTTCCGGAAGTCAAGGAAAATGGCATCTACCTGGGAGCCTGTATCTAATATTTTCTGGGTTTCATGAACAAATAATGCGAGTTGGGTTTCACACGATCGCTGTTTCCGGAATCCATGTTGATTCCTACATAGTAGATTCTGAGTTTCCAAAAACGACATGATACTCGAGCAAAAGACATGTTCTAAAATTCTACAACAGATCGACGTCAGAGAGATAGGTCTATAGTTTTGCGCATCTGCTCGACGACCCTTCTTGAAGACTGGGACTACCTGTGCTCTTTTCCAATCATTTGGAACCTTCTGTTCCTCTAGAGACTTGCGGTACACGGCTGTTAGAAGGGGGGCAAGTTCTTTCGCGTACTCTGTGTAGAATCGAATTGGTATCCCGTCAGGTCCAGTGGACTTTCCTCTGTTGAGTGATTCCAGTTGCTTTTCTATTCCTTGGATTGGTCGTCGAAGCACCTTACCATGGGCCGCACGTTCATCGGTTCTGACGTCCCCGGATTTCTTTCTGTGGGGAAAGTTGAAGGATATTTGCTATCGTGATCCACCGACAACGCCTGACAGCATGCGTCAGCGCATTGTCAATGCATGTGCGAACATTACGGAAGGCGAACTACTCGCTGTTGAGAGGAATGTCGTTGCACGTATTGTCAAATGCATTGAGGTTGACGGACATAATTTTGAGCATTTGTTGCATTAATGTGGTATTTACAGGTGATCATGCTGTAACAGCATGCGTTCTCAGAAATGATAAGTTCACAAGGGTACAGGTAGCACATTGGAACAACCGAAATAAAATGTTCAAACGTATCTACGTTCTGTATTTTAATTTAAGAAACCTACCTGTTACCAACTGTTCGTCTAAAATTGTGAGCCATATGTTTGTGGCTATTACAGAGCCATCTATCACGAAGCGAAAAAAGTGTTCCAACTAAAACATTCACATGTCTTTACGTACTACACGAATATCTAATAAAAATAGGGGTTCCTATTTTAAACAACGCAGTTGATATCCGTTTGACCTATGGCAGCGCCATCTAGCTGGCCAACCATAGCGCCATCTGGCTTTCCCCTTCAAGCTAGACAAGTTTCGCTCTTTGTAGTCTTTTCGTTTGACGATTATTTCGTGAGATATTTGGCCCGGTCACGATCAATGGAGCACCCAGTACTGTGATGATGAAACAGGCTTAATTTTACGCTCATCTTGGATGACTATTTCGCTTGTGAATCTGTTGCCATTCCCGTAAAACACTTAACACAAGTTCATTGTACTGTGTGAAGGTAAATCCCTTACTGTATCATAACTGATTATCGTAGGATCACTTTCCGTCTATTTAAGATTTACTTTTTAAGGTTCAGTACCGCACTCCTAAAAACGTAACAGTTTGTTGTCTGTCTGTCTATCTGCTTGACTGTTAAAAACCTTTTTCTGGGAAACGGTTAGAAGTATCAAGCTGAAATCTGTGCCGCATGTGAAGGTCTACGACCGCCATTTATGTCACATACTCGTCTTGCGATACTCTCAAACTCACTCATCAGAATCTGTAGCGTACTTCCTATTGACTTAGAATCATGAAATTTGGCAAGGTGTAAGGTTTCACAGTATAAGTAAAGGAAAAAAATCCGAAAATGGTTAATTTGTAATTATAAGATTGATCATATCTTATCTGACTCTGTCTCTGTCCTCCCGCGTTCAAGACCTCTTTTTCTCTGGAACAGGTGGATGTACCAGGTTGACAGCTGTGTCCCAAACTAAGGCCTCTAGTTTGTTGGCACTTTAATAAAAGCAAGCTTTTAAGTCAGTACAGTCAAAAGATACGATCATTTATGTCATATATATATTGATACTCGCAAACCCACTCGTCAATGTCTATAAGGTACTTCCCCTTAACCTAGAATCCAGAAGTTTATGAAGTAGCAATGTTTCACAGTGAAAATAAAGTAAAAAATACGAATATTGTTACTTTGTAATTATATCACACGAAAAGAATCTTTTTTTTTTTTTGTCATTTGTCATCCGACAGTCTGTCTGTCCATCTGTTAAGATCTCTTCTTGTCAGGAATGGGTTGAGGTATCAAGTTGAAATTTATGTCATATACTGAGGTCTACGGCCCCGTGCCGGTGTAATACGTTTAAGCTTCTAAGTCAATATAATGAAAAGATACGGCCATTTAATTCGAAAATTTTATAATCGCAGACTCACTCATTAAAACCTGGAATCAGAAGACTTGGCGAGAAGCAAGATATCACAGAACAATTGAAGGAAAAAATCCTAAAACGGTTAATTTGTAATTATGTTATATATTCCGAAATCAGATACTGGATTGTGAGGCGTACCCAGGAGCAGTTATAGACTCAGGTCACAATATAGTAGTGACGAAGAGTAGGCTGAAGTTTCAATGCGCAAAGAAGTGGGATGCAGAAGTACTAAGGAAGGACGAGATACGCTTGAAGTTCTCTAAGACTATAGATACAGAAATAAGGAATAGCTCAGTAGGCAGTACAGTAGAAGAGGAATGGACATTTCTAAAAAGGGCCAACACAGAGGTTGTAAAGAAAAACATAGGTACAAAGAAGGTAACTGTGAAGAAACCATGGAGAACAGAAGAAATACTTGATTTGATAGATGAAAGGAGGAAGGACAAAAATGTTCTGGGAAACTCAGGAATACAGAAATACAAGTCTCTGGGGAATGAAATAAATAGGAAATGCAAGGAAGCTAAGACGGAATGGCTGCATGAAAAATGTGAAGAAATCGAAAAAGAAAGGACTGTCGGAAAGACAGACTCAGCATACAGGAAAGCCAAAACAACCTTCGGTGAAATTAAAAGCAAGGGTGGTAACATTAAGAGTGCAACGGGAATTCCGCTGCTAAATGTGGAGGAGAGAGTAGATAGGTGGAAAGAATACATTGAAAGCCTCTACGAGGGGGAAGATTTGTGTGATGTGATAGAAGAAGAAACAGGAGTCGATTTAGAAGAGATAGGGGATCCAGTATTAGAATCTGAATTTGAGAGAGCTTTGGAGGACTTAAGATCAAATAAGCAGAAGGGGTAGATAACATTCCCTCAGAAGTTCTAAATTCACTGGGGGAAGTGGCAACAAAATGACTATTGACGTTGTTCTGTAGAATGTATGAGTCTGGGGACATACCATCTGACTTTCGGAAAAATATCACCCACACAATTCCGAAGGCTGCAAGAGCTACAGGTCGAGAATTATCGCACAATCAGCTTAACATCTCATGCTTCCATCTTGATGACAAGAATAATATGCAGAAGAATGGAAAAGAAAATTGAGTATGTGTTAGATGACGATTAGTTTGTCTTTAGGTAAGGTAAAGGCACTTGAGAGGCAATTCTGACGTTGCAGTTGATAATGGAAGCAAGACTAATGAAAAATCAAGGCAAGTTCATAGGATTTGTCGACCTGGAAAAAGTGTTCGACAATGTAAAAAGATGTTCGAAATTCTGATAAAAACGGGGGTAATCTCTAGGGAGAGACGGGTAATAGACAATATGCACAAGGGCCAAGAGGGAATAATAAGAGGGGACGACCAAGAACGAATTCCTCGGGTTCAATCAGTACATCAAAGAAGCAATGACGAAAATAAAAGAAAGGTTCAGGAGGTGAATTAAAATTCAAGGTGAAAGGATATCAATGATACGATTCGCTGATGACATTGCTATACAGAGTGAATGTGATCAAGAATTACACGATCTGCTAAGTGGAACGGACAATGTAATGAGTACCGAATATGGATTGAAAATAAACCGAATAAAGACGAAAGTAATGAGAAGTAGCAGAAATGAAAACAGCGAGAACTTTTCATCAGGTTTGATGGCCACAAAGTAGATGCAGTTACGGAATTCAGCTACTTAGGCAATAAAATAACCAACGACGGTAGGAGCAAGGAGGACATCAAAAGCAGTCTAGCACTGGCAAAAAGTGCGTTCCTGGCCAAGAGAAGTCTACTAGTATCAAACATTGGCCTTAATTTGAGGAAGAAATTTCTGAGAACGTACGACTGGAGTACAGAATTGTGTGGTAGTGAAACATCGACTGTAGGAATACCGGAACAGAAGAGAGTCGAAGCATTTGAGATATGGTGCTATAGACGAATGTCGAAAATTAGGTGGACTGATAGCGTAAGGAATGGGAAGGTTCTGCGCAGAATCGGAGAGGAGAGGAATATGTGGAAAACACTGATAAGGAGAAGGGACAGGATGGTAGAACATCTGTTAGACATGAGGGAATGACTTCCATGGTATTAGACTGAACTGTAGAGGGCAAAACCGCTGGAGGAAGACAGAGATTGGAATACATCCAGCAAATAATTGAGGACGTTGGTTTGCAAGTGCTACTCTGAGATGAAGAGGTTGGTACAGGAGAGGAATTCGTGGCGGGCCGCATCAAACCCGTCAGTAGACTGGTCTCCCTCCCCAGAAAAAAAAAATTATATCGACGAAAAAAATATTTTTTAAAATCATTTGTTATCTATCTGGCTGTCCTTTTGTCAAGCCCCCTTTTTCTCAGGAAATACGTCGATGTATTTCTTGCCTATATCGATATCTAGAGGAGGCAAAAATCGTCGGGATTCTCGATTCCCTGGACTATGAACTGGCAATACACATAACTGACTTTGTATGGAACCCTCATTGCGTGAGTTCTACTCGCTCTGATCGTGATTTTTTTGAATAAACATTACAGAACATGAATGAGATTTTCACTCTGCAGCGGAGTGTGCGCTGATATGAAACTTCCTGGCAGATTAAAACTGTGTGCCCGACCGAGACTCGAACTCGGGATCTTTGCCTTTCGAGGGCAAGTGCTCTACCATCTGAGCTACCGAAGCATGACTCACGCCCGGTACTCACAGCTTTACTTCTGCCAGTATCTCGTCTCCTACCTTCCAAACTTTACAGAAGCTCTCCTGCGAACCTTGCAGAACTAGCACTCCTGAAAGAAAGGATATAGCGGAGACATGGCTTAGCCACAGCCTGGGGGATGTTTCCAGAATGAGATTTTCACTCTGCAGCGGAGTGTGCGCTGATATGAAACTTCCTGGCAGATTAAAACTGTATGCCCGACCGAGACTCGAACTCGGTCCCGAGTTCGAGTCTCGGTCGGGCACACAGTTTTAATCTGCCAGGAAGTTTCATTACAGAACATAATTCTGTGTTGTTATCTGCATTAATTAAAGGAGTTGAAATAGAATCTTTTTTATTAATTATTTGTGTATCTTTTTATTTTATTAATTCACTAATCTCAGCAGTGGATAGACTATTTGACTGCAGGATCACAGATTCAGATTGTTATTTGTGAGTTAGGTGTTGGACATGAAAGCTGAACTGTGCAGCTTGACCCTACCTTTATTTTTTTTTGAATCATCAGTCTTCTGATTGGTTTGATGATACCTGCCATCGGCTGTGACAACCTTCTCACCTGAGAGTAGCACTTGCAACCTCAATTATTTGCTGGACGTATCGCAGTTTGTCTTTACAGTTTATAGATTTTATCCTGTACAGTTCTTTCTAGTTCTATGAAAGTTATGCACTAATGCCTTAACAGATGTCCTATCACTCAGTCCATTCTTCCTGTCAGCGTTTTCCATTTGTTTCTCTCTTCGTCAATTCTGCAGGGAACCTCCTCATTTCTTACCTCATCAGTCCACCTAATTGTCAACATTCTTCTGTAGCATCCAATCTCAGTTATATCGATTCTCTTTTTTTCTGGTTTTCTCAGTCCTTGTCTCACTGCCATACAATGTTGTGCTCCAAACGTACATTCTCAAAAGTTTCTTCCTCAAGTTAAGACTTATGTTTCATACTAGCGGACTTCTCATGACCAGAAACGCCTTTTTCTCCAGTGCTAGTCTGCTTTTGATGCCTTCCTTGCTCCATCCGTCATCGGTTCAAATGGTTCAAATGGCTCTGAGCACTATGGGACTTAACTTCTGAGTTCATCAGTCCCCTAGAACTTAGAACTACTTATACCTAACTAACCTAAGGACGTCACACACATCCATGCCCGAGGCAGGATTCGAATCTGCGACCGTAGCGGTCTCGCGGTTCCAGACTGTAGCGCCTAGAACCGCTCGGCCACTCCGGCCGGCGTCATGGGTTATTTTGCTGTCTAGGTAGCAGACTTCCTTAACTTCGACTATTTCGTTAATCCCAGTTGTAATGCTAACTTTCTCGCTGTTCTCATTTCTGCTGCTTCTCGTTACTTTGGTCTTTCATCGATTTTGAAACGTCCCCTTAGAACAGTTGTACATATGAAATGTCCACTTAGAACAAATTATACAAGACTGTGCTTAAACTGACACACAGTAATTTTAGCGCAACGCAATCTGACTATCAAAAATCCCTACAAAAGAATGGCCCAGACAAACATTAAACTATACTTTTCACAAATCACTTACCTCACAAAAATCTCCGTTACTCGAACTACTGCAATACGGCGAGCGCCACTACTGCCAGCTAAATAAAAGATTCAAACCACTGAAGGTACTAACTACTGATAGGGATAGTTAGCAAATGAAAGATATTAATAGAGAACAAACAATGTATTTACCTTAATATTCATAATTGACATTCAGTCTTACAGATTATCAAAACTCCGCCATCTCTCTCCCCTCGTCCACCACTGCTGGCGGCTCACCTCCAACTGCGCAACGCAATCTGCTGTTCACATCCAGCTATAGCAGTTCATGACAACAATGGCAGGCAACAATGCAAACTAGCCACATACTGCACACAGCACAGCCAGTGATTTTCATACAGAGAGCGCTATGTAACGTTGCCAATAAGAAAACATAAACATCAAACTTACATAAAGAAAACATAAACAGCCTACTTACATAGCCCCCATGCTCCCCACAAAAAATTTTACAAATGTTTTTGGCCAGTGGCCAATAATGATTTGATAAAATTTTTCATAATTACACTAACAAAGATATCCAATGCACACACTTATTGATACAATGTTGGTCAAAAGCTAAAATTTTCTCACAGTCCATAAAGACAGTCCTGATCATTCATCATAATAGTAATTACAGTTTTTTTCACAAAGTCTCATTAGTAAAAGAAATTGCACACAGAAGTAGTGGATTTCCATGCAGTCTTGAAGAAGTAGTGTTGTCCTTCCAACAGAAAGACAGTGCTGACTCTTGACATGCTGACAGGTAATGCGCCACAATGGAGCAAACCCACAGCAGAGTCAGTCGACGTGTTGAAGAGTATTGGTAGGTATGTCATCACAGAGCAGACCCACTGCAGTCCTGGTAGAGAGTATTGGTATTGGCGGGCCACCAGAGGTGCAGACCCACTGTAGTCCTTGTAGAGATTGTGGTATTGGTGGGCCACCAGAGGTGTAGACCCACTGTAGTCCTTGTAGAGATGGCCAGCAGCCATCTGTTGCGACTGTGCAGGTGCACAATCACCATCGAAGAGTCTTGCAGAGAAGATAGCAAGTCCATATACCCCCACTTGTGCACTCACAAAGTTTGTGGAACTGTCCTTAGAACCAGCAATGCTGTTATCCAGTCCCTTGCTGAATTAGTAACACACGTGCAAACACTAACAGTCCCTACTTCTCACATATTGTCAATATACTATGACCAACAGAAATGTGTGCAGTGAAATGAATGCTTTCAAGTTACTTAATTTGATTAACTGGCGTCAATTACAATTATATAACATAAGAATACAATTACAAAGATACAAAATACATCATTAAAAACATAACAATACAGATAACATTTGTAGTACAGGCTTTACAAAAGAATAGAAATAAACATATACATCAGTGTTACAGGAATGATGACATGAGTACATACATAAAAGATCAGAATCACTTTTGAAACGTCAACTTCACACATGAGCATTAAAACAAAACAGAATAAATAATGTCTAAGCATCTTTACAAAGAAAATAACAGAATATTAGAAAAATTCTACGAGATAGCTCTCATCAGCTAAACACATAAAGACAGGAAAAAAACACAAATACACAAAGGTACACAAACACATAGTGGGATAACACCAAAAGGAAAGGACAACACACAATTACATATTTGGAAAAGGCAGCAAAGAGGAAAGGACAGGGTTTGGTTTACTGCAGTATTTTGCTTGGAGAACTCCCTTCATTCCATAGATCGTTCGTCTTATTTCAACCTTTGCTTCCACCAAAAAAAATCCTATCCAAGCATGCTTTCTGTATTTATGTGTTCACATATTTCTTACCTCATTATTTATTTCCAAGATAATCCTACCTATACCTCCTTCCTGTATTCTATTCATATTTCTTTCAAAATAATTATTTCTGATTGTACAATACTCATTGGGGCCCAAATCTTTCTTCGCAATGCATTCTTTACCTATTCTCCATAGTCAGTTTCTTATATAGTCTACCCCCTCTTAAGCTAACTTAAATCTACTGAGCTCAGATATATATACCAAGGGACGAGGCAATGCAGCAAAAAAAAAAAATAATTAACACAAACATCAATGACAAAATATAGAAATGGCAAAGCAAGCAGCATAAATTAGCAAAGCAAGTGCAATATTACAACTAATATAAGGCAATGCAGGAAACAAGAAAAACTAGCTTAGAAGAGTAACACAAAGTCAAATTCAGACAAGGGAAATGCATATTCACATCTTAATGTCTATGTAATTAAAGTGGTGCACCATAACAACTGATTGTAAAAAAATATTACCATGTACCTGAAAAGAAAATTATGTTTTACTGTTACGAGTTCCTTCGTATTGTTCTTTCCTTTCCAAGTGCTCCTTTTTAAAGAATGTGGATCATAAAATAATTATTTAATAGATCTGTTGACAGAAAGTGTTCACATTAGCAAATGCATTATATTTTCTAAAAGCAATGCTGCAACACAGCTGGAAACCAGATATTAAATGAAATAAGCAATTACACAAACCAAAGCATAAAAATATCATTCAGTAGTCATGTGACATTTCATTTCATAAGTTAATTGCTCTCAACTCTCGTACAAAGACTCTTGTCATAATCAGGTGTGCAGATGTAAAAATATTTCTTGTCATTTTATTAGGCATTTCAGTAAATATCATAAATTTTTAAGTAACGAGGGTGTCGCATTAGCGATGAAAGGCACATCCTAATGGCTTATTCTCCAGGTGTTTGACACAGCTGTGTGCCCACAACGCATTACAAAAATCATATGTTTTCAAGTAACGAGCGTGTCGCATTAGCGATGCCCTCTACAAAGGAATGTCATTAACAGTTGTCTAGGCCTCTCTTTGTCCTTCTCTTCCACCTGTGCCTCTGGCACACCCTAATGGCTTTCTTTTCTACCTGAGCGTCTGAAAAGGCTTGTTCTCCAGGTGTCTGACACACCTGGGTGCCCACGTCGCATTATGTGCAGGTGGTCACTTAACTTTCTTACGGAAATATTTACGACAGCAGTTTCCGCTACAGTGACAGTCTCATATAAAAATATTTCACAGGTCAAGAATTTGCGTTACAAATCTGTAGAGACAAAATCCAATTGACATAACAGAGTCCAAAAAATTTTCGTCGGCATTGTAATACATTCACGCATTTACATACATTTCATAACTCTTAAAGTACGATTCTTGGTTTCCAACATCCTTTTTCACAAGTCAAGAGTCCCTAACCACTATTCATTACTCCTTACCTTATTCGTCGACACTTCTTCAATATTGCATCATAACAGATACGTAGCTTAATCAAATAACTCATATAGCATCAGCTTATTGATCATAAACATACCGCAACAGCATAATACACATAGTCATCGTAAAAATAACACCATAACACCTCAGTCAAATCTCAAAAACGTCGTAGCTTTCTGCAATTGTTTCAAAATCTAAAGAAAATTCTCTGCTCATTTCAGTAGTGTCATCTACCTCAAACGTACTTTAAAAATCATGATCTCACACCAAATACATCATTCAAAGCTTTCATAGTATCACAATGGTACCAAAAAATATGAACAGTTCACACAGTACAGACAAAATACAATTTCGTAAGTGTGAAGTTACCCAACTGTGCAATTGCGTAAACATCTGTCACTGACGTAGTAAAAAAGATTTGTCTCTCTCAGTTAAATGATCAGATAGCTGTGTAATTTATGTGTTAGAGAAATATGGTACCGATGTGTAAAGTTGTATAAGCAAATACCATATTAGCTAGGGCTCCTTGTGCTTGCCAAACACATGATACACAAAGTAGGCGTGTACCCCCCTGAGGATTATTGTAATTATACCCTCAGGTGTTACAGATTTCAGCAATGGAATGAAATGTATTGCGAAAAACTTTCTTTGTAATTCAAGAATCTTTAAAAATAAATGTTTTAAGTACAAAATTAATCACTCAAATATGTGTCCTGTAGCGCTAAATGTGCGTCTTGCTGTAAGATAATCTCTGGGAAGTGTCGTAGTTATTGTCCTCCGAAAGCTAAGTTCTGCAGAAGTCAATGTACTTACCTCATGATAAACAAAGTGAAATGCTTTGCGTATAGATAACTTAGTTATTACGCTTATTGCCGCGATGAAGGAATTATTGTGCTGTAAAGTATTGTTGTGCTACGGAAAAGGCTGTCTCATTGTAGCTATACCACAAAAGTTACTACTAAAACATGTCTCACTTTATAGAAGAATTCAGAAAAAACTGTGCAGATATAAAACAGATACACCGCAAAAGCAACATTGTAAATTGTCACGCATTAGCAGCGTCGTGATAAAATCGTGTAGCTGTCACATAAACTAACCACTGTGTCATCTGGCATTTCACAGAAAGCACCTCAAATCCAGAATCCACTCGTAAGCAAACCAAAATGTTGCATGAAAATTTCATTAGCAGTGCTGGTATATGTTCTAAGTATGTAAGCCGTATATTCGTTATGTAATCGTGCAACTAACAAGGAAGAATGTATAAATAACAACACTGTGTCGTCTGTTCGCAATAACAATGCATTCGCAATTACTTGTCTAAGTTACCTATGTTCTTGACTGGATGGTTAGTTAACTTTAAAAACATAGTTGCATGTTAACAGTTTCTCAGTGGGACAAATTGTACAAGTAGCGTGAAGTGACAATTGCAAAGACTAAGTTAAAAGCCAGATTATGTGTCAATAAATGGTTTTACATGAGAAATGTGGTGTAAACCTTTACTCTTCCTAGTACGCAGAGTTTCAACTTCAACGCAATTATCATGTGGTATACGTCGGATTCTGTAAGGTCCATTGTAAACTAGAAAGAATTTGTGACTCAAGTGTTTCTTCTTATGTGACAATGAATGAGCTTTAATGAGAACTTTCTGACCAATATATAATTTCTTTGCATTTGCTTTACCGTGTAGTTTTCTCCTTTTGTCTGCTGCAGATTTTATATTTTTTTAGATCCAAATCAATTATGTCTTTGTGTCGAAGTTTACGTGTATTCGGGAAAGGTACAAGCTCTCTGATTCTGTTCGGAGGTTCTTCATTCTTCAGTACAAGAGTAGGTGGTAAAGCAGTGGAATCATGAGGCATTTCATTCAGCACATTTTGAAATAAGTGTAAATATCTGTCCCAATGCTGATGCTTTCTGTGACAATAAAGTCTGCAAAGCTTATTGATTTCTTTCATAATCCGTTCAGACGGGTTACAATGTGGTGAATACAATGAAATAAAAACAGGTTTGATTCTATGATTCCGAAGCATGCGTGACCAAACAGCAGATCTGAATTGCGGTCCGTTATCTGAAATGACTTTACTAACGTGTCCAACTTCACGTAAAAAATTTTTAACAAAGGCGTTGGATACAGACCGTCCAGTGGCTTTACGTAACGGAGTGAAAGAAACAAATTTTGAAGTAAGTTCAACAGCGACTAGAACGTACGAAAATCCATTCGATGTTCTGACAAGGGGTCCCAAGAGATCAACAGCAGCAAATTCTTTTAATTTAGAAGGAATAATAGGAAATAACGGAGCACGATGTGAGATAGTAGATGGTTTCGCCTTTTGACAAAGTTTACAAATAGACAAGACTCTTCGAATTCGCTTTTCCATATTGTTAAAATAACAAGTCGTTCGAAGAATATGATAACATTTTCGTGGACCAAAATGTGCGTAGCTGAAATGAATGTACCAAATGAGCTTATTAACAAAATCGTCTGGAATGCAAAGTACCCATAGCTTGTCATCAACAGTGCAGCGTTTGAAGAGTATGTTGTTTCTAACCAGGTAATAATGCCGAATCTGAGTGTGTGTCTTTTCATGCCATTTACTTTTGATATCTTTCCAAATCGGATCTTTATCTTGTTCATGAGCAATGTCCTTTAAAGATGTGGTGATGAAGTTTTCAAAGGCGACTTTCTGAATGTAAAGAATACTGAAATTTTTCTCGAGGTTGCCTTCTGTGTTACTTTTCTCAAGCCCAGCAGGTGCGCGTGACAGCGCGTCCGCAACAATGTTCTCCTTGCCGGGAATGTAGACTATTGTGAAGCGGAATTCTTGCAGAAACAATGCCCAACGTTTTAACCTATCATGATTTAATTTTGAAGACATAAGAAATTGTAATGCACGGTGATCACTGTATACTTTTACGTGCTTACCAGAAAGAAAGAAACGGAATTTGTTAAATGCCCAAACGATAGCTAAAGCTTCTAATTCAGTAACGGAATAATTTTTTTCAGATTTTGTTAGCACTCGGCTAGCAAAAGCAATGGTTTTCTGAACAGTAATGTCATCTTCTATGGCTTCTTGAAATAAATGGGCACCAAGACCAACTTTGGAAGAATCAGTGCTAAGGCAGAAATCTTGTGACAGATCTGGATGAGCTAGTATTGGCGCGTGAAGTAACGCTTCTTTCAAAGAATTGAATTCCAACTGTGCTTGTTCGTCCCAGTTCCAAATAGTATTTTTTCCAGTGAGAGAACAAAGTTTTGGTGTAAGAAGAATTTGCATATTCAGAAAACGACGGTAAAAATTTACAAGACCTAGAAAACTGCGGACTTGTCTTTTTGTGGATGGAACTGGAATGGCTCTAATTGCTTCTAACTTTTCAGGATCCGGCTGAATGCCTTCAGAAGAAATAATATGTCCCAAAAACTTCACCTTTGACCTACCGAATTCAGACTTTTCCAAGTTAACTGTAATTCCAGATTCTGCAAAAATACGTAACAAACTGTTGAGGATGCGGTTATGTTGTTCCCATGAAGCTTCTGCTATTAGAATATCGTCCACATATAAGGTGATGTGACGTTTTAAGAACTCAGGTAATATGGAATTTAACCCACGAATGAATGCTGCCGAAGAAATGTTCAAACCAAAAGGAAGTTTCCGAAACTGATAACAAACGCCGAAACAAAGGAAAGCAGTGTATTTTCTGCATTCTGGATGAAGTTCGATCTGATAAAAGCTGGATCTGAGATCAATGGAAGACAACACTTTTACACCATTAAAATTTTGAAGAAGTTCTTCCATCGTCTGCGGCCTGTCTGTTTCAGGAATAATGATAGTATTGATTTGTCTCGAATCTAAGACAAGTCTGATCGATCCATTTTTCTTCTCAACAACATGTAACGGATTGTTGTATGAGCTTGCTGCAGGCTCAATAATGCCCTCGTCAAGCATAGATTGTATTTCTGTTCTAACACGGTCCCTATAATGCGCCGGAATTACGTATGGTCTAACACAAAATTTAGTATGCTCACGAACACGAAATTGGTATTGAAATCCCTTGATTGTTCCTGTTTTGTGAGTAAAAACTGTGGAATGTGCTTGTAAAATCTCAAAAAGGTCCTGCCTATCAGTGTCATTACAATTCTCAATTGTCTGAATTTTATTCTGAATTAACTCATTAATTTCAAATATGCCGTCGATGTCAACCCTGTCAGTACTTGCAGAGTGATTGTTGGTGTCTACTTCCGTAGAAAATTCCGAACTGTTGTCTAACAGAACGTAAAGCCGATTAATTTCCTCGTCATGGTTTGAGAGCCAGTCTTCAAATTTCAAAGCTATTGACTTACCTTCTTTCTCTAAACTTATTTCAGCATCGTGAAAGCTTAAGATTGCTTTATATTCATTCAAAAAGTCTACTCCCAGTATAATTTCCGTCGACAATAATGGAACAATAAGGAAGTTCATAGAGAAGCTGTGGCTTTGACAAAAGAATTCTAAATTGGTTTGTTGGCGTACATCTACACTTTTTCCAAAGATTGCACCTTGTAATTTAATCTTACGTAACGGAAGTGTGGGGCAATCGTTCGCTTTGTTGCATTTGCTAAAAGCTGTTTCGCTAATTACTGAAATGGGACTGCCAGAGTCAAGTACTGCCGTAAATTTTACGTCATTTACAGTAATATGAATCACAGGATATGCAATGTTGTTATGTTTTACGTCGTGTTCCTGGAGTAAGATGTCCCTAATGTCTTCCATTTTTACGTAATTACTAGCTACGGCAGCTGCGTCATCAGTTTCATAAGTACGTCTTGTGGCTGCCAGTGGTGTGAGTCATCGCCTATTGTCTCTTTGTTGGCGCGCGTCGTTATTGGGATTTGGAGACCTAACTTCTACAAATTCATCGTGACGAGAGTGCTCTGCTCTGTTTAAATCTCGCCAGTTCTGATGCAATTCAGGTCTGTCGTTACGATCATATCGTCTGTCGTCATGTCGGTAGGTTCGATAGTTTCTTTCTTGTCTGTCACGTGGTGGAGAATTTCTGCCTGACTCGTAACTGCATGCTGGACCGTTGCGTCTAAAGTTATTCTGTCTCCCTTGATAATAATTGTTTTGGTTCCCATATTGTCTGTTTCTCTGATTGTCTCTGTGATAGTCATTACCGCGGAAAGGTGATCTTTCCCTGTAACTATTACTCTGCCAGTGGTTGTCATATGGGTGGTGTCTGTTTTGGTCACGATTTACGTTGTAAGAATAGGTTTGTCGTGGCCATTTATTGTTTCTGTCGTCACGGAATTGTGACGGATGTGACCTGTAATGATTGTTTTCCTGTTTTCGCATCCCGCGACTGTCTGTGTCAATTTCCAGTTCTTGTAACAGTCCCTGAAAAGCTTCAATGTCGTCTTTGCAACGTCCTGCTAAAATAATATGTCTCAAATGTTCGGGCAGTTTGATTAAGCAAATGCGGATGAGTTCTGAGGGGCTGTATGGGTTTGACAGGTATTGATTCTTGTGCAACATGTCTTCAAAATATTTGACAAGACTGGAAAATTCAGATTGTTCAAAGTGTTTCATCATCATGATGCTATGTTTTACGCGGTCTTGTGTGGCTTGAGACCAATATGCTGAGAGGAAGGCATGGTAAAACTCTCCTTCACTGTGGCAATCGTGAATGACCGATCGCATTCTTACAGCTGGTTCATTCTCCAAGTAGCCACACATAAATTCTAATCTGTGCTCCAATGACCAGTTGGGAGGGAAACAATGAGAGAATTGATGGAGCCATGCTTGTGGATGAATGTCGTTGCCAGAATTCTTAAATGTTTTGAATTTACGTGTAGTAATGAACAGCTTATAGTCAAAATCATCATGTCGGCGAGTCACATATCGGTCATTGTTACGTCGTGTCGGCGGTTCCATCTCAAAATTCGGTGTACCTTGCCAATTTCTTTCATAATTACCGAAATGCCCTGTGTTATTATTTTGTGGCTGTTCCGTATTTCTATGTCCCTCTTCCCTTATTGGGGCGCGAGTGTCCTCTGAAATACGTAATTCTTGTATTACCTGTGTCAGCTGATCTTGTACTTCCCGCATTTCTCTTTTGTATTGCGTATTAATTTGATTCTGATTTTGTTTGAATTTTCTTATTTGTTCATACTCTTCTGTGTCAGTGAAGGCTACGGGTCTTGTGTCATTCAGATCATCATCTACCTTTGTAGATAAATTAGTGACCTGATCCGAAAGTTCGGCTACTTTCTCTGATAATGAACTAATTTCCTCCATGTGTCTTTCTACTGTGTCCTTTAAGTTTTCCTGAGTTTTTGCAAGTTGCGTTACCGAATCGGTAGATGCAACTGAGTCAATTTTAGCCCACAAGGTCTCATGATTTTCATGAACAATGGTTTGCAGCTCTTTTATGGCTGCTTCGTGATTCTGTAACGCAATTTCATGCAGCGAAAAAATAGGTTGGAAATGCTCACAAATTTGTGTTTTTACGTCATTACAGACTTTTTGACATTTCGATTCGATTTTATGTAACTCAGTAGTTAAATCTTCACGTGTTTGTTCAAGCGTTTGTTCCAATGAGTCTAACTTTTGAAGCTTTTGCTGTGTTTGTCTCTGATTTTGTTCCACTGTGTCTAACTTTTGCAGATTTTGTCCCATTGTATCTAACTGTTGCTGTGTTTGTTTCTGATTTTGTTCCATTTTTTGCATTAATTGCAATAATAATGTATTAGTGTCTGGAATCTGTTTCTCTATGCTCTTTGGCAGTGCGTTTTCACCGGCAGCATTCACATTTTGACAAGCAGAAAATGTGTCTTGACTCATTTGAGAAACCGGTGAGGACGCAAAACCTGAATCTACAGTATTTGCAAAATTGTGTCCTATCATTTCGGATTCCTGAGGCGAGCTGTTGCCGACCGATCGATCGATAATGCTTCCCTGTTCACTACCTGTTTGACTGTCTACGCCATTGTTTGACGCCCGCTCCATTTCCCTATGCACAGTTACCAAATTACTACTTTGAACATTAGTTAACTCATTACACAGTGGCGCTAACACATTGCTTTCGTCTTCACTGTCGTTTCTTAGTTTACTTTGGAGCCGAGTGTTACGTTTTTCACACGCCATTATTGAGACAATATTTCACATGATAACACACAAAAACACAATTTGAAGAGCAAAAATAAGAGAACACATTAACATAGCACTGAAAATAATATGTAGTTAATTACAAGCGCAGCTGCGAAATACTTGTTGCAAATCTACATGCATGCCACAACTGTTTTACATTACAACAATGAAAGACTGCAACTACAAAGGAGATTCTCTCTACAATTACGCGCTAGCGATAAACAAAAGCTACACTAAATACACAAACTACAAGAAAAAATCAGAAGATTCCAGTGAGGTATCCTAGGCTAAGGGTCGACATATGAAACGTCCCCTTAGAACAATTTTACATGTGAAACGTCCACTTAGAACAATTATACAAGACTGTGCTTAAACTGACACACAGTAATTTTAGCGCAACGCAATCTGACTATCAAAAATCCCTACAAAAGAATGGCCCAGACAAACATTAAACTATACTTTTCACAAATCACTTACCTCACAAAAATCTCCGTTACTCGAACTACTGCAATACGGCGAGCGCCACTACTGCCAGCTAAATAAAAGATTCAAACCACTGAAGGTACTAACTACTGATAGGGATAGTTAGCAAATGAAAGATATTAATAGAGAACAAACAATGTATTTACCTTAATATTCATAATTGACATTCAGTCTTACAGATTATCAAAACTCCGCCATCTCTCTCCCCTCGTCCACCACTGCTGGCGGCTCACCTCCAACTGCGCAACGCAATCTGCTGTTCACATCCAGCTATAGCAGTTCATGACAACAATGGCAGGCAACAATGCAAACTAGCCACATACTGCACACAGCACAGCCAGTGATTTTCATACAGAGAGCGCTATGTAACGTTGCCAATAAGAAAACATAAACATCAAACTTACATAAAGAAAACATAAACAGCCTACTTACAATTTAGTCTCTACAGCATTATCCAGCTATTATTTTTAAACAGAGCTACATGTAGCTCAATTACGTGATTGGGAGCAACATCAGGTAAAGTCGCAGTTGGTTTGCTCGTATGGAATGCTGGTTCGAGAAACTACTACTCAGCAGAATATCCGTCAGGCAACGACGTAGATGCCTCCGGCGTGCATCCCCTCCACATCCCAAGTGTCCCTTCAACCAGCTTCACTTCAGTACGCTGTCTCCGTAATCTTGATCCTAGCATGGCTTGCTTCTTTGGTTAGTCCTTTAGTTTAAATGATATCTACGAGGTATTTAAATTTTTGAAGTTAAGTGCCATTCAAAACACATTATTTCACAGCTAGTTCATTATCTTGCTACACTACTCATCTACCATCCGACACATTGGAGGGGTGTGCGACCTGCAGGCCACAGGAAGTGTACAGAGTTGCTTTCCGTATTAGTCAAGTTGCATACTTGTGGAGCCGGCCGACAAGTGGCGATAAGACAGTGACACAGGGAGTGTGCAGATGCGCTTTTCTTATCAGTCAAGGTGTATCCGGGTAGAGCTCGAGTTGTCACTGTGGAGGGGAGTGATGGTGACGTTACACTTTTCCCCGAGAGCCGGAGGCCGCGTCTATATAGAGTTGGGCCTGCCCGCTGCGGGCAGTCGCATCAGAGCAGCCGACAGCAGCAGGCATGGGCATCGAGACGTACGCAGGGCGCGTCGCGCTGGTGACCGGCGCCAGCTCCGGCATCGGCGCCGCCATCACACAGGCGCTGCTCAGACACGGCCTCACCGTCGTCGGCCTGGCCAGGAGGGTCGACAGGGTCAAGGTAGGCGTTCCCCGGAAAACACGCCTCCCGCAACCAAACCACTCAGTCCATTTCTTTCAGTACTCTCTCTCATTCATCTACTAGGTGACACTCATTGCTCTCTTTCTTACCTACACTACTCCTACACCAAGAAGAAATGCAGATGATGAACGGGTATTCATTGGATAAATATATTATACTAGAACTTGTAATGTCAGATGTAATGTCTCTTGCAGCGGTCTCTCCGCGATATTTTCAGAAATTTTATAAATTATATATCTCAGTACATATCTCGAAATATCTCTTCTTATCTTACCGTTTATCAATGCAAAGTAGTTTTAAGCCCAATTATTCCTTGGAGCGTCCATTTTCTCCATGGAATAGCTTCTCTGCTATCTATGTTTTCTCTTATGGAAAGAATAGAGGACTTCTTGCCGATTAGTCGTGAAAGAAGGATGTATATGTATGTATTGTTGGGCTAGTCGCCATCTTGATGAGATTCTGTATGAGAAGGAATTTAATACATGAACTAAACTAAAGTAAGTGTGTTCGCGTATTATTTAACTGATTATTATTGACAGTGTCTGCTTACTACGCTGTGTTGCACGGGATCAGTGGGGAACGGCTGATTTACACTGGACGAACCTGCCGTTTTGTATGCTCAAGATATCCAGTTACTTCAAATAAATAGGCTAACACGGTCTTACCAGCAGATCTCCGGTCTTCCCCATGTGATCACCGAAATTTAATAATTATTACAAATGTTTCCAGGAGATCGACTGACAATTTTTGTCGCACCGAGACTTCGAAATTGCTTCACTGCCTTATGGAATTTAAGTTAAGCTCAATTTAATCAGGATAGAACAGTATTGAACTGTGTGAATGTGATAAGCCTGCTTTGTGAATGAAAATTCCCTTAACATACGCATGTTTTTACTATCCTGATCAGTGAAGCTAAATCAGGCCGGTGTGAGAGGTTTTTAAATTTTAGATCCCACACAAAATATATTAAAAACTGACATGTGATTACATTTTCACGCAATTCGGGTGCACAGATCCTGAGAAATCAGTATCCACAACAACCACCTCTGGCCGTAATAACGGCCTTGATACGCCTGGCCATTGAGTGAAACAGAGCTTGGATGGCGTGTACAGGTACAGCTGCCCATGCAGATTCAACACGATACCACAGTTCATCAAGAGTAGTGACTGGCGTATTGTGACGAGCCAGTTACTCGGCCACCATTGACCAGACGTTTTCAATTGACGAGACGTCTGGAGAATGTGCTGGCCAGGGCAGCAGTCGAACATTTTCTGTATCCAGAGAGGCCCGTACAGGACCTGCAATATGCGGTCGTGCATTATCCTGCTGAAATGTAGGGTTTCGCAGGGATCGAATGAAGGGTAGAGCCACGGGTCGTAACACTTCTGAAATGTAACGTCCACTGTTCAAAGTGGAACAAGAGGTGACCGAGACGTGTAACCAATGGCACCCCATACCATCAGGCCAGTATGGCGATGACGAATACACGCTTTCAATGTGCGTTCACGCGATGTCGCCAAACACGGATGCGACCATCATGATGCTGTAAACAGAACCTGGAATCGTCCGAAAAAATGACGTTTTGCCATTCTTGCACCCAGGTTCGTCGTCGAGTGCACCATCGCAGGCGCTCCTGTCTGTGATGCAGCGTCAAGGGTAACCGCAGCCACGGAGCTGATATTACATGCTGCTGCAAACGTCGTCGAACTGTTCGTGCAGATGGTTGTTGTCTTGCAAACGTCCCCATCTGTTGACTCAGGGATCGAGACGTGGCTGCATGATCCGTTGCAGCCATGAGGATAAGATGCCTGTCATCTCGACTGCTAGTGATACGAGGCCGTTCGGATCCAGCACGGCGTTCCGTATTACCCTCCTGAACCCACCGATTCCATACTCTGCTAACAGTCATTGGATCTCGACCAATGCGAGCAGCAATGTCGCGATACGATAAACCGCAATCGCGATATGCTACAATCCGACCTTTATCAAAGTCGGAAACGTGATGGTACGCATTTCTCCTCCTTACATGAGGCATCACAACAACGTTTCACCAGACAACGCCGGTCAACTACTGTTTGTGTATGAGAAATCAGTTGGAAACTTTGCTCATGTCAGCACGTTGTAGGTGTCGCCACCGCCGCCAACCTTGTGTGAATGCTCTGAAAAGCTAATCATTTGCATATCATAGCATCTTCTTCCTGTCGGTTAAATTTCGCGTCTGTGGCACGCCGTCGTCGCGGTGTAGCAATTTTAATGGCCAATAGTGTATTACACGCAAAATCATCATTCCTTTGTTCTGCGTACTATACTTCTCCTTCCACATGCAGTTTTCTCTGTTGTACGCCTTCCAGTTCCATGTTAACTGTTACAGGTTACAGAACACAATATCCCTTGGCCCAATGACCTCCTAGATCTATATCCACACTCCGTAAGCCACCTATGGTGTGTGTTGGAGATGCACTGTTAATAACGTTCAATTCCCTTCTTCCTTCTTCCCTTCGCGAATGGTGCGCGGAAGGAAAGACTCTTGTTAAGCGTCTGTGTGAGCTCCAGTCTCTCTAATTTTTGTCTTCCTTATCTTTCCGCGAGATGTGCGGAGGAACAAGCAGTTTATTGGTTGATACTTCTACGAACGTAGGCTCCCGAAACTTTAATAACGGAACTCATCGTGAGCATAGTGACTCTCTTGTAACATCTGTCACTGGAATTGGATGAGCATTTCTGAGTAGCTTTCGCGCTTACTAAATGAACCACCGAAGAAATGTGCTCCTCTTCTTTGGGTCTTCCCAATTTCCTATAACAGTCCTATCTATTCAAGTACTGGTCGAACGAGTGTTTTATGATTTATCTTCTATGTGGATGAAGTATACCTTCTGAACATCCTTCCACATAATAAATAGATGTGATTGCTTCCAGTGATTGTTCTGCAGTCATGCAGTATTACAATAACTCCTCCTGCCGCCTGTTTATGTGCAATAGGTTACATTTATTTACGTTGAGAGCCAACCTCTGTAGGTCGTTCTTCATTTCGCTACAACTTTCCAGTATTTTCTGTAAATAACAGTATTAGTAGAGAAATGGCTCATGGAACTTTCATCGGTATCCAATAGGTCGTTAGAATATACTGTGAAAAGTAATGGCCCTATAATAACCCTCTAATGTTCTCTCAAAGTCTGAAGTTCTAACATCGTTAAGAACTGAGAATGAACTGTGTGAGTAGCTATAAAAGCCATTCATCTATAAAACTAAGTATGCGACTTCTAGTTCCGCATGAAAGTGACTCTACAGCTCTCACATCGACGTATCTGTGCACATAACGAGAGTCAAGACCGTTGTAGAGAAGTCCACGTACTAACGGCACCCACGAGTGAGCGAAAGCCAATAAATCGAATGGCCGTTGATAAGCTGCTACGTGAAAGAGTACGTTGCACTCACTGGGTGAGGTAGCTGGAGTTTTCATGCACGTTACATGGTAGCACATTACATGGTATAAAGCAAAAATTTGCACCGACACTCTGAATTGATTGTGAGTCTGATGGTGGTGAAGGAACAGTTCCGAAATGTGACAGCCAGTAACTGAAGGAACTACGAGTCACATTCATCTTCAAAAATACCGCGACAAGCGTGCTATGGAGCGTTGATGACCGGACATTGGACAATATTTATGAAGATTGTTACAACCACAGTCGCAATTCTTTTAGAAAACTAATGGACCGTGGTAGCTATATTCGTTCGAAATCTTACAATGAGGCAGGTTAGGGGCAGGGTGCAATCCCCCCCCCCCCCCCCCAAAGAAAACGAAGCACCAAAACTTTAGAGTCTCTTTAATTTGACACAACTAGAGACAGTGGATCAGTGCCGTCTAATTGTCACCTTCAAGAGTGAGCTCTGTAATCTGGTGGAGCTGCTCTTTTGGACGACTTTAAAGCTCGTTAGCATTACGTGAGTTCCTTTAAAGAAGAATCTAACTTTTTGTTTAGAGATGTTGCTATCGACTTCCCCCCTCCCCCCTAACACATGGAAGAAGCCCACGTTATTATGCAGACAGCAAAAACATTTGTGGTAGATGAGAACATATTCACTAAAGAGGGAAACATAAGAAAGGAACGCGTGTGGAACAGTGACCAGACGTATTTTTTTTTTTTTTTATGAACTACCGTTGTAAGCTATCTATATGTGCGAAAATTGAATATATTGATTTCAAAAACTTTCTCCTCAAATAACGTGTACTTTCGATATCGTGTTCAGCTGCTGAGCAAAACTGACTGTTGGTTGGCCCCTGTGTTGCACATGTGAACAGTGTCGGAAATAAAACTTTAAACTAAAATGCAAAATTTGAAATAAAGAAAATGAATCTAATTATCTGCCAAAAGAAACTAAATGTGTGCTCAATCAAAACTATATAACTAAAATTCAGTACTGAAGTTCATTGAAAACGTTACGAGATATGAAGTGCAACTTTACACTTGGAATATCCAGGAAAATAGATCACTACTCCACTTGTGAGAAAATAACTGTTTATAATTAACATTACTGTTCAATGAAAATTAATCTGCTTGCTAGCACCATACATGGCAATGTCGACTACACACTGTTTGCACAAGAATGCTAGGTGAGGTCTGGAGTACTGACGTTTCGGAAGCAAATACAAAACAGCAGATGCAGCAGCTGAAGGAAAATAAACTGCTCAGTACTAATTGCTTTCATTTTGCTTGTCAGAAACAATCTGTGACTTCGTGTGGCGTAAGATGCAATGCACAAACGACAAAATGTTCCAAACGTTGCTATAAATCATGGTGGCGGCTTTTACTTTAAAGATTTTTTTTTGTGGAATGAGACTGATTATTAATGAAAAGACTGCACGACATAAGAAGACTCTAACAATTAAAAAGTCCTCTCATTACAAAAATTGTTGACATACTTTTAAAATTGCTCGAAAATCTTCTCCATCATTGTAAAGAACAAGAATGTAGGACATATCAGTTTTCATCTCGATAGTAAAGTATTGCAAATTGTTTCTCCCAAATTCACAAATAACAGATTCATTTCTCTGAAAAACGCAACTGCTCGCTACTATGCCTCAAATAAGAATGCCACAGCGCTGCACAATAGGCTGACTAGTAAGTTTCTGGACAGCAGAATTGCTTTATTTCTTCTACTGTGTTTTCCCTATACTGTTATATTTTTTACTCCTCGTCTCTACTTTCGTTCTCTGGGCTGTTATCCCAGTCAACCGTCATTGTAGTATTCCTTTTTCTCTGTTGGAGCTGTATTTGTTGTTTAACATTTTTTCATTGCTTCTTTTTCACGGAAATACAGCCATAACTGAGATAAGGAGTCAACCTGTATGACACTTTCTTCAAGTGGAAGGTTTCCCTGCTGGTAGGATATGTAAACATCTGTAAACAGAAACCTTTACCGGACCGCTGTTTTTCTGACGTTACTCAGTATGTTAGTGGTAGTTGTAATCTTTGAAAGTCGATGGAGTTCTGAGTGGAAAAAGATTTCACTTTCATTTCACTTTTGATTTCGACTTTCACTCTGTAGTGGTTTGCGAACTCTAATAACTGCACTGAATCTGAGTACAGAGTAGGTAGTTGAGCTGCTAGCGAACTAAGTCTTGTTTGTTTTTTGACCTTTGACTTTTTGACAGGGAAGCCCGATTACAATTTGTGGCTTTTTACCGTATTTGTTTACATGGAGCACTGAGTGTAGTGAAGGTAACTGAATCTGAAGTAGGAGTCTTATCACTATAATGAGAAACTTTTTTTAAATTTTATTTTGTACAATATCAACTACTACGTATTACCGTTTAGGGATACACAGTGGTGAAAACGCTGTGTACTGATAGTTCAGGTAAGGCATATCGTACAAGATATCTAAGCATTTACCTCCTTCCACTCTAAAGTAGTCACTTCAAGCACTGGCTAAGGATGCATTCGACATTTCATCACTACTAATTTCCTACTGTGAACCATGTTCAGTTGTTCCTTGCAGCTTTGACTCCTGTACCCTGCGAGTCACACCGCTCCATCCGCTGTTTTTTAATTATTTATTCATATGTTTTTCAGGCATTAGCACTGAAGGACGCTCCTGGTAAACTGCACGCGATTAAGGGCGATGTAGCAGACGAGAGCAGCATCGTGGCAGCATTCAAGTGGGTCAAAGAAAACCTTTCTGGTGTCGACATTTTAATTAACAACGCTGGCTTGGGCATTGACAGCGATCTGACGTGTAAGTATGCGATTGTATTTACGAAACCCTACAGATTCGTTGTGTGCTGTAGCGAGTATTAATCCGATGTTCTGCTTCAGGCCAAAACAGGACTATTTCTACAAATGACTATGACACGGTCAGCTATGAATGTGTTTAAAAGTTAACGCAGCAGCGATGATTTTTAAATCATTCTATCCAGTCCACCACTTCTTGAATAAGAAGAATATTCTAACGACGGATATAACTCAAAGCCTGTTGTTGTCCATAGTAAAATAATAGATCTTGTGCTTCTCATTCAAAATTTCAAATAAATTGCCCAAATAGCACTGCGTGTTCATTTCATCTAAGGTCACACAAACCTACCAACAAACTGTCGGATCCCTGACACTTAGAATCTGTGATGTATTTCGTTCCATAGACGGACAAACAAGCTGTTAAGCAGGTGGTCATTATATTTTGGCTAATCCAGAGTAACAAGAGGTATTTATAGAGTTTTGTTTCATCTTCTTCTTGTGCCCATGTCACTTCCATTCTCTCGGAATGGGCTCTTTTCCGCTCGTCAGACGAAACCGTTCCGGTCTTCTAGGATTTAACTGCCGGGCCAACTATCCAGTCGTGAATTTTCTGTCTAAAATTTGTGTGTGTGGCACATCAAGTTGTGGTATTCCCAATTCCTCCAGGTCTTCTTTTACAACACCGATCCATTTTATTGTTTCAGTTTTAACTTCGAGGCGAGTTTGGTTTCAAACTCATCTAGTTAATCTGGTTGCTTCAGCTCTCATTACACCAATAGAATTTTAGCCTGCATTTTTTTTTCATATGTGAATAAATTCTGTTATTCTTTTCAAGTTCTTTATTTGCTCTTCGTCTGCACGTTCCTTCTTCAGTATAATTTAGACCTAAAATTTTCCTCATTACTTTTGAATTTCTTCAAATTCTCTCTTTCTGTTTAAAACGTGTGTTTCAGACCCCATAAAACACTTGACTTAAAGACTGTGTTATAGTGTCTCAGCTTTGTGTGTTTCGAAGTGCATTTGTTTTGGTTATAGATGTATTTCTAAGCCTGCAGCCTCTTTCCAATTCGTGCTGACGAATCTGTAACCAGTGTTTTCTAAGCCAGTTTTCTGAATGTTTTCGCCTAAATATCTGAACTGAGAAGCTCTCTTGATTTTCTCGTATGTATGGTTTTTAGAATTTTTGGTGTCAGGTTGCAGATAGACACGTATTTCGTTTTTTAAAATTATATTTTGTGCGCTACCTTTTGTGCTGTTTATTTAATTATATTCATTTGTTTTTGTGTTATTCGAATGTCCTGATTCATTTATTTATTTCATTACTCCTTCTGATAGCTATATAATCTGGAGATCTAGTCATAAAAAGCGAAACTTCCCCTTTAATAATAGACTATTAGTCGTTGTGCCACAACTTCTGGATCTTGAATTGTGTCCTTCGTTATAATAAATGGCACCCAAATTGATAACCGTAGTGTCAGCGGACGAGCAGTTTGCTATATACGTATTCTTGCGCTCCAGCCGCAGAAGAAATCGGTGGATCTTCAACGTAGCTTAACAGAAAAAAAGGAATATTGCAGTTTAACGTTCTGTCGATGATGAAGTCATTAAGAGAGGGGGCACAGACTTGGATTGGAGAAGGACAGTTAGGGAAATTGACCGTACCATTTCTAAGGAATCATCCCGGTATTCACCCTAAGCATTTTGCGCAAACAACCGAAAACTTAAATCTGGATGGTCGAGTGAGGATACGAACCGTCGCTCTCCCGATTGCAAGTCCAGTGTCCTACCACTACACTGCTTACCTTGATTACTCCATAGAAAACGACAGGCAGTTATGCTTTGAGCAGTGGAGGGAACGAATGCGTATCGGGGCTCAACAGAGTCCTGTTGAGTAACCGATTAGCGTGAGCTGAACATTATTTTTTGGCTACGACAAATGGTTCCTTACTAAAGTGAACAATGTCGTTTCTTTTGTGAATAGCTTTGATATGTTTCGTTCTGCACAATGCTATCACCTTGAAATTACAGCATTTGCGATAAGAAAAATACATCATTTTTAGTACCAGGGTACGAAATTCAACAGCGGCAACTATTTATTTACAATTTATACAAAATAGATACATGTTTCAAAGTCTTACTGTTCTTTAGAGTGGTCACCAGCATTGTGTATAGGCCGTTACCAACGATTTGGACTTAGCAGCGCCTAGTTCGAGCGTACCGCTGTAGTGTCCGACAAATCTCTGTAACAGTTGTCAAGCGACGAATGCCAGAAGTACTTCCATCATCTTAGGAATCAAGTTAAATCACAAAGGTTTAAGTCCTGGGATAGTGGTGGGTGGTACAGCACTTCCCAGCCCCATTGATCGAACAATTCAGTGTCAACTTGCACCATGTGCATCTGAGCATTGTCCTGTAAAATGATGGGTGGGACCTGCAAAAAGTGTCGCCGCTTCTTTCTTTAATATGCTCATTTTTGGAACCCAGCCCGCGGCAAGCTTAAAGAAACAAGCGGTTACACTTTTTTGCAGGACCCGCCCATCATTTTGGAGAACAATGCTCAGGTGCATATGGAGCAGGTTGTGAGTGATTTATTCGATCGATGGGGCGGGGAAGCGCTGTAGCACCCACCACTGTCCCAGGACGTAAACCCCTGTGATTTCTGAAATGATGGAAGCACTTCACGGAATTTGCTTCAGAACTGTTAAGGACATTTGGTGGGCAAAAGACCGCTCGACTCGAATTATTCACACAACTGTCACTATTAAGCGTGTACTTCGACATCCATATCGTTCTCAACGGGTTATACACAATGCTGGCGACTACTCTGAAGGACAGTAACACACTGAAACATGTATCTATTTTGTATAAGTTGTAAATAAAATAGTTTCCAATATCAAGTCCCAACCCTCATAAACTCCTTTTTCTACATGTACATCTACATGAATACTCTGCAATTCACAAGTGTCTCGCAGAGGGTTCATCGAAGCACTATTGAACAGCACGCGTAAAAAATGAACACTTAGATCCTTCAATATGAGCTCTGATTTCTGTTATTTTATTGTGATGATGATTGCCTCCTGTGTAGGATGACATTAATAAACTATTTTCGCATTCAAAAGAGGAAGTTGGTGATTGAAGTGTCGTGAAAAGATCTCACCGCAACGAAGAACGCCTTTATTTTAATTATTGCCGCCGTAACTCGCTCATCACATCCGTGGCCCCCTTCCCTCTGTTTCGCGATAATGCAAAACGGGCTACCCTTCTCTGGACTTTTTCGATGTCGTCCATCAATACTATCTGGTAACGGTCGCATAGCCGGCCGTGCTGGCAGAGCGGTTCTAGGCGCTTCAGTCCGGAATCGCGCGACTGCTACGGACGCAGGTTCGAATCCTGCCTCGGGCATGGATGTGTGTGATGTAGTTAGGTTTAAGTAGTTCTAAGTTCTAGAGGACTGATGACCTCAGATGTTAAGTCCCATTGTGCTCAGAGCCATATGAACCATTTTTGAAAGATCCCATACCGCACAACAGTGCTATGGCAGAGAACGGAAAAGCGTAGTGTAGGCAATCTCTTTAGTAGACCTGTTGCGACTGATGTTCTGCCTTCCCCACATCTATTCTCTGCATGTTTATATCCTCAACAAGGATATCTACACTTATTATTCACTCCGTAGTTCCAAAACCGTACATTCTTGCGTCGCACCGTAGTATGTTTATTATCGCTTACGTCAGTCAATAGGCAAATTCTGAAAACTTGACCTTAGATGCAACAACACTTCACACAAAAAGGCGATGAACTATAAATGTTAATCTGCCAGGAAGTTTCATATCAGCGCTCACTCCGCTGCAGACTGCAAATCTCATTCTGGAAACTGTAAATGTTGTTTGTCATGCGAGAATTAATGCATCTTGACAACACCAGCAATTTAGAATAGTACACCCAAAAGACCGAAGAATTTCAAATTCCGGGAGAATGAAAAGAACATGGTCAGAAAGGTGAACAAAACTCTGTAAATACCTCTTGTTACACAGATGAGCCAAAACATTATGACTCCCAGCTTAATAGTTTGTGTATCCGTCTTTGGTACGAAGTTCATCACTGATTCTGCGTAGCAGGGATCTGACAGTTTGTTGGCAGGTTTGTGGAAGTACGTGGCATTAGGTCATGTAATCCGTATAAATAACAAGCCGCAGGTTTGCGTGCGCGGTGATGGCGCCCGACAGCGACCCAGATGGGGTTGACTGGATTTACATTAGGCGAATCTGGTCGACGAGATATCCAAGTGAACAACTGTAGCACGGTTTTGGCTTCGAGACACGGAGTGAAAGATGACATCATCGTCTGGGAAGACATCAACCATTAAGGGATGCAGGTGGTTTGCAGCTGTCAGCGTGTCTCCGATTATTACCACAGCCCCCCCCCCCCCCCCCCCCCGAGCGAAGGAGGATGTCTCCCATAGCATACTACTGCTCACACCACCCTGAGTCTTTAGCGCGCCGCGAGCCGCCGTTCACCTCGATAACGGCTTTTGATGAGACGACGGCCGGCCTAGAGTAGCAACAATGTGATTCACCCGAAGAGCTGTGACGTTTCCAACTGATCGATGATCGAATCCCGACGGTTCCGTGCCCACTGCAATCGTAATTGAAGATGTCGCTGGGTCAACATGTGAACACACAGGGATAGTCCGCTGCGGAGCTCCATGTTCAACGATGTACGATGAACAGTGTGTTCCGAAACACTTGTGCGTGCACCGGCATTGGGCTCTTTCGGCAGAGAAGCCACAGAACACCATCTGTCCTACTATACAGACTAGACAAGCCTCGACGTTCTGTGAAGAGTCGTGGACGTCTGAACATTTAGCACCTAGTGGTAGCCTTTTGTCCTATCTCCTTCCGTAGATGCTCACTAGAGAAGCACGTGAACATTCAACCAGCTTCGCCGTTTTCGAGATACTCCTTCAGAGGCTCTGCATAATGATAATCCGCCCTTTGTCGAAGTCACTTACCTCAATTTTCGACAGGGTGTTCCTCCGTCCTTGTCTACTCTGCTTGCATTCTTCTTTTTAATGCGTCACGGGCCCACAATGCCACCAGGCGGCATCCGGCGTCGCGAGGGGGCAGTGCTCATGTTTTGGCTTATCAGTGTATACATCACGTGATCACGTACGGCCCAAACTGGGATAACAATAACAAATGAATTTAATTAGCGAAATGTCAATTCTTTCTCACCCTTCAAAAATGGGTGTGAAATCTTATGGGACTTAACTGCTAAGGTCATCAGTCCCTAAGCTTACACACTACTTAACCAAAATTATCCTAAAAACAAACACACACACCCATGCCCGAGCGAGGACTCGAACCTCCGCCGGGACCATCTCACCCTTCCCCTATAAAAAGTTTCTAGCTAGTAGTGTTCTGAGTAAAAATTATTACTTCTTTGTGTTGCTGCACTCACATTCATAAGAGGTACGAGTATATTAAAACTGTACTCATGTGGATGTTGCCTTCCTGAAAAGCTCTTGTTTCTATTTGGACAGCTGGCAAGACGGAGGACTGGAAGCGCATCCTGGACGTGAACGTGCTGGGTCTGAGCATCTGCACCAGGGAGGCCGTGCAGGACATGCTGAACCGGGGTGTCGACGACGGCTTCATCATCCACATCAGCAGGTAAGGGGCAATAGTTCTCTTATCTACTTGCCCAGCGTCTGCCAGACCCCCGGCCGTTGTACTTGAGAGCAACACGACGTTACGTGTAGTTCCCTGGCTTAGCCCTTTCTGCGGTATCCATTACCTGTAGCCTGCTCAACTACTTCAGAACACCATACATATTTAACAGTCTGGACGTAATAATTATCTCGTACCTATTCCCATTAATGTCGTCGTTTCCCTCTGTATCATACTGAGTGCAAAATAGATATCCTCTGTGTAAATTTAATACTGGATCTTACCCTCAGCATTTCATGAAATAGGGAATGACGAGATACTGTACTCAATTGTATCTCTTGTATCACTATTCTGTATCATCGGTGTAACATTAGATTACAGCAGTTATCATTTGAATCTCCTACTCTTTAGCTGGCCATGTCAACAGATAAAATTATTGAAATTATTGGGTATAAGACCAGTCTATTATTGAAGACACTGTTTTTTATATCACCCAGACATGTTTGAGCACCTTTGTAGTATCGTCTACGGGTTTTATTCATTTCACGTATGTGAAAGGCGGTTTTAAGTGATGACTGATCCAGAAAATCGGATCTAAGGACAGTTTTTGTTTGTTGTTGCCATTACCTTAAAATTGTGTTACACGACTGTGCAGGAGCCTCTGTACATTATCATGTCATCTGCAACTAAATGATGCGGTTGACAAGTTAACACATCACTTCATATCTGAAGTAATTTCGCTATCTCAAGATAAGAGAATGAACAGTCCTTATCCAAACAAGACCTTGCAGAACACACAGAGAGTGACCACATGCCATACACAACACACGCCATACACAAAAGAGCGACAACATACACACAAACACACACACACACACACACAAACACACACACACACCCACACACACACACACACACACACAACGAAGTGCCACATACTCACATGCAATAATGAAACAGTCCACAGAATAGGCAGTATATTAAAGAAACAGGGACATCAAATGGACACAGGACAGACTGCATAACACAGGAAAAGCTCAGAACACAGGGTACACCCACGGATGAAATCAACTTATCAGGTATATCAGGTATATATGAGCTCACACGCAACACTTGTCGCTCAGTACACATAGGACAAACATATAACACCTTTACTATTTTCTAGGCATCTTTACGCGCTCATTGTGAGCTCAGAACTGACAAGTTCACAGTAACGCGATAGACGGGCTTACTGCAGACAATGCGCAACAAATCTGCACTAAGCTGCTCCGGATTTTCACTGTAAATTTAATTTCGCTGCCGGTCGGAGGTTGACAAAATGTAGCGCTTTTGAAATTAAAACTTCTTTTGAATCATCCATTGTATGTGCTGGCACTTTTCCACAATTTCTTTCTGAACGCTTTCTGCAAAATTCAACAAATCCATCACTAAGCTCACTCAGTAATCTTTCTTATATTTCATGGAGAATATTTGAGCCCAGAGATGAAGTACCTGGGCTTTAACGACTAAAATACATTAAAAATGAAGACCGTCGAGGTCATTTACCCGTAAATTACTGCATTTCTGTGCAGCAGGTATTTGAAAGTAAAGACTACAACAGGACAAGCCGCTGCATAAACAGCTTGTAACAGACGATAATGACCAGCAGATTCACAAGTCATAAGAGGTATTAGTTCATAAAAACTTAACAATTACCTCATATATGTTTCACAGCGGGATCCAAAAACTGTGGCAAAAATCTGGGTAACGTTCTAACTGCACCTTTTAACTCTGCCCTCCTACGGCGTATATGCCAAAAATAATGCAACCTGCCCACAGGTCGACCGTGTCATGTAAATATACTGTTCCATTCTGATCTGTTTTAATTACTCCATCGAAACACACACGTGTATGACGATTAGGGGAAGAGCTTACGATACCACAGCAACATCTATTTCAGCAAACATCATTCTGTTTGTAATGCATGTGCTAACATACGCCGTTTCAAGCACATGTTTTTCTCGAACGATACTTCGTTTATATAACTCCTATGAATATGCTCGTCATAATCGTCTGTTGCAAGATATTGTTTGTTCGGCGACTTCTGCTTCTACAGCTTCAAACGCCGACTGTATACAACTACAGAGTTTTACACACAGATGACGCTGATGAACAGACTCATCTCCGTGTCTGAAAATGATTTTCGTTTTATAACTGAATTTTCCGTCGGTGCTTGTTAGAAAAGGACAACAATATTAAACAGGAAAGACTTTCCTGATATTATGCATAAATAAAAAAAAGTTTTGCATCGCCCCGGTTCCCAGAACTCCTGAAGATGGACGTTGACTGTGGATATTGTAACACAGACACAATCCCTTTGACTGTTCAGAGATGTCACTAAACCCGCCCAAAGATCTAAACAACCATGCATGAGCAGCGCCTATTAGACGGAGGGGTTCCAGTCATTCCACCAGGAAGGAGGTACATGGCTCGAGTTGTCTGTAGTTCAGCCATGCCTAGACGGTCAATACCGCGGTTCGATCGCGTCTGCATTGTTACTTTGTGCCAGAAAGGGCTCTCAACAAGGGAAGTGTCCAGGCGTCTCCGAGTGAACCAGAGCGATGTTGTTCGGACATGGAGGAGATAGAGAGAGACAGACAGGAACTGTCGATGACATGCCTCGCTCAGGCGGGCCAAGGGCAACTACTGCAGTGGATGACCGCTACCTACGAATTATGGCTCGGAGGAACCCTGACAGCTACAACACCAAGTTCAATAATGCTTTTCGTGCAGCCACAGAACGTCGTGTTACGACTCAAACTGTGCGCAATAGACTACATGATGCGCAACTTCACTCCCGACGTCCACGGCGAGGTCCATGTTTGCAACCACGACACCATGCAGCGCGGTACAGAAGGGTCCAACAACATGCTGAAAGGACCGTTCAGGATTGGCGTCACCAATGAGTGTCACATATGCCTTCAACCAGACAACAGTCGGAGATGTGTTTGGAGGCAACTAGGTCAGGGTGAACGCCTTAGACACACTGTCTAGCGACTGCAGCAAAGTAGAGGTTCCCCGCTGTTTTGGGGTGTCATTATTTGGGGCCGACGTACGCCGCTGGTGGTCATGGAAGGCGCCGTAACGGCTGTATGAGACGCGAATGCCATCCTTTGACCGATAGTGCAACCATATCGGAAGCATATTGTCGAGGCATTCGTCTTCGTGGGCGACAATTCGCGCCCTCATCGTGCAAATGCTCAAATGTGGGTGAAATCTTATGGGACTTAACTGCTAAAGGCATCATCCCTAAGCTTACACACTACTTAACCTAAATTATCCTAAGGACAAACGCACACACGCATGCCCGAGGGAGGACTCGTACGTCCGCCGGGACCAGCCGCACAGTCCATGACTGCAGCGCCAAAGACCGCTCGGCTAATCCCGCGCGGCCCCATCGTGCACATCTTGTGAATGACATCCTTCAGGATAACGATATCACTCGACTAGAGTGGCCAGCACGTTCTGCAGACATGAACTGTATCGAACAAGCATGGGAAAGACGTGCTACTGGGTATTAGAGGTACCGGTGAGTACAGAAATCTGGACCACAACCTCTGAAAGTCTCGCTGTATGGTGGTACAACATGCAATGTGTGGTTTTCATGAGCAATAGAAAAGGCGGAAATGACGTTTCTGTTGCTCTCTATTCCAATTTTCTGTACAGGTTTCGGAACTCTTGGAATCAAGGTGATGAAAAACTTTTTTTGATGTATGTATTTCTCATTTGGTCACGAACCGGCTTTAGGCTCATTAGGCCACCGTCATATGACAACTGAATGTCGCAGACGAAGGTAGAATGACATGTGACTCACACTGCTCACATATATTTCACAGAACATCAGGAAAGTGTTTGCTATTTAATAATGATTTTCATGCGTTTTTGATCATTCGAGCTGGGCTGCTTCCCTACTTTTTAAAATCTAAATGTCAATGAGTATATTTTTCTTTCTTGGAGCACATATATAACAGCTGCTCCTTGTGTCCACAGCTTACTGGGCCACGTGCAGCCATCGAACAGCGCCATAGCGATGTACACGGCGAGCAAGCATGCTGTCAAGACGCTTCTCGAAGGACTGCGGAAGGACCTGGTCGCCAAGAAGAGCAAGATCCGCGTTGGGGTGAGTACACAGTCCCAAACAGCACACGGCAGTGATGTCCGAGAGCAACTTACAACATTATAAGTATACGGGTAATATACAGTACATCCAAGAACCAAGAGAGAACAATAAGAGTGGAAGACCAAGAATTAACCGCGCCTATTAAAAAGGGTGTAAGCCATGGACTGATGCCAAACCTAATCTCTTCCATCGGATTGTCACGGGGTACAGTGATTCGTCACTCCAAATGTTTCCAATCAACTGCTGTCCATCGGCGTCGCTGTTTATACCGCCTCAAGCGCATCTTAGCATTGACTATCGAAATGTGTGGCTTAAGAGGGTCTGTTCGTCCATTGTTCCCCATTGTTCTTGACTCTCTACGCACAGCCATTGTGCTGGCTGGACTGCTGATAGACTCTGGCACTCAGGCGTGATTCCTTCCACTGGTTTCATACGATTTCTTACAGCCACCATCCTCAAAGCTCGGCGGCCGCTGTCCGTCTTTACGTAACATCTGCCAGGTCTTGATTTAGCTGCCCCTTCGGTTCCCACTTCACGATCACATCACCAAGTGTCGACTTCGGCAGCTTTAGAACAATTGAAATGACCCTTATGAATTTGTTGCTCAGGTAACAGCCAATGACTAGTCCGATTTTGAAGTCATACTTGTGTAGTAACATATGTGTAAGACCACGAGTCTTGGAAGTGCCATATTACATTGATCTGTGAACAGGAAATGACAACAGTACTTCAGTGTCGTCTGCTAGGAAATAAATAATTTAACGCTTGGCAGTTAGATTGCTTTTCGAACTTTTTTTTTTAGTAAAAAAATATTTTATCCTTCAACAGGAAGTTTCTCCGGGAGCTGTGAAGACAGAGTTCATCTCGAACTTCAAAGGAGTGCCTCCGAACTTATACGACATGATACCCTGCCTGGAGTCTGAGGACGTGGCTGAAGCCGTTGTCTACATGCTGTCCCAGCACCCTCGAGTCCAAGTGAGTTCACATATTTTTTCTTGAGAAGACTGGTACCGTTCATTACCGTCACAGAATTTAATTTCCCAATTCAGTAATAGAGTTTTCTGAGAATAAATAATAATTCATTCCTTCTGTAGTAAAATTCAGTAATTCATCTTAGATATCCTGTCATACACTTTTGTTTCGTAGCTGCCTACAGGGAAAGAGTCATTTCATTGAAAAACAATCTCAGCACAACTAATGCCAGCCATTTTCAAAAGGAAAAGCTTTATGTTATAGGATTCTCTCATAAATAGTAAGTTACATAAGTAAAACGCGGAGGTAGTCCGTCAGATAATGCTCAGTCTTCTATTTAGATTTCACTCTTCAAAATCATACGAATACTGCATTTGGCTCGGCAAGAAATAGTGGAAGTTCCACAATAAAAAAAATAGAAAATTGTTCTGCTGTTAGTATTTAATGATCCTTAACATGACTCATATAAGTTTTGGAACAACTGCGAGCTCTCAGGTATTGAGGCTACGTGCAGAAAAGATCCACAGATCCGTGAGTCTGCTTGGGCTATTTTGGTACGCAACATATAGTGTGCTTCTTCTTTAGTGGTCTCCAACTGCACAGCCACATTACTATTTATAAGATGGCAACCATTTGTTATGAAAATTTCTCTTGTCTGCTATCATTCTCCAGGAATATACAGTGTATTTATGAGTGTGGCAAATACAACTGATGACACTGAACGCCAGTAACTTTACAATGTACTGAACAGGTACTGAACAGAACTGGGGAAAATAGAAATTTATGGCACAGCTTGTCTACAAGAAGGGATCGGTTGATAGGGCACTTGCCGAAACATCAAGGAACATGGAATTGTCAATTTGGCACTGTGTGTGTATGGGGTCTCTCTCTCTCTCTCTCTCTCTCTCTCTCTCTCTGTGTGTGTGTGTGTGTGTGTGTGTTTAGGGGAAGGGGGCGGGGTACACTTGTGACTATCTAATCAAATCGTTATTTGTTTCAGGTTCATGACGTCATTATCTATCCTACTGGCACTTCCTAGTGACAACGCCGTGTATCGTGTCAAACAAATCAGCTGTTATTTTTTAAATGTATTTGTATTTAATAAATGTAACTTAATTTAACGTTTCAGTTAAAAGTGTGTGTTTTCATTCATCCCTGAGGTCTCTAGTACACTGTAAAAGATCTTTGTCAAACGTTTTTTATAAAATACATTTCCTAAAATCTTTGACGGTGTACTCGAGTAATTTTAATATATATTTCACAAAAATTATGGCATAGACCAAGGCTTTGTAAATTATTTGTCAATGAAATTTTGGCACTGTGTATATGAACCTATCAGTAACGATGAAATGGCATGAAAAAAATCGAGACACTGTATCTCGTCACATTTGCTAGTAACACATAAACGTAAACTGAAAGGTGTAGGTGAAGCGACCGTAAGGTATTTTGACAGAACAGAGTAAATGGAAGTAAAGTGAGAGGAAAACTTAGTTTTTTACATAGAATTAGAAATTGCAAGTACAGACGTACTATTGAATAGGTTGGTATGAAGTATCTCGTCAAGTTATTGGTACAAATAATAAACGCAGACTGACACGATTAGGCAAACAGTATGCCATAAGAAAACACTTTGGGTACCACAATTTGGATGCTGAATGGCAATGTAGATAGAACCTGCAGATAATTTAATATCAAGTAAAGAACAGTCGCTTGGTACATCCTTGACTCAGTGACGTGCTATACATTCCTGGAAATTGTATGGTATGTACAACTAATAGATAATGCTCGATGCTTTACCATAAATGATGACGAACAATATGAAAAAAATTCTTCAAAGCCTGGTATATTGTTGTCATATAAAGCCCTTTTCAACATTTGCGTAGAGTCAGAAAGGTGAGTAACAAAAATCACTATTTGTCTTTACCTTTATTACCAGCTGAGTCACACTTGATATCTCGTGTGTGAATTAACGAAAAATTCTGTAGTTATTGATTCTGAGTGATTCAGACCTAGTCTTTCTGCAAAAGCTGTGGGTGCTCGTCTGAACATGTAACGTTTACTGACTAGAAGACTCATCTTGATACAGGATTCATGTGGCCCAATAATCGGATTACATTAGTTCTTAGCATAACGGATTACATAGACTGATATGATCAAGCAGGAAAGGTAACGTCTCATAAGCTACCTAGGTTCTGTCATACACTGCTGGCCATCTAGAATGCAGCACCAAGAAGGGCGGGAGATATCACAAACAAATTGATTTTCGAGATAAAACGTGCTACAAAGATCACGAGATTGAAAATACAGCCACGTGTGAAGCGAGGAGGATGATGAAGTCAGTACTGAGTGCTGCCACAATTTCTGGCTAAAAATGCTGCTACACGCCTCGGCATTGAATCAAAGGAACTCTGGATGTGTTGCTATGATAGCATCCAAATACTGCCAAAGTACGGGGTGATCAAAAAGTCAGTATAAATTTGAAAACTTAATAAACCATGGAATAATGTAGATAGAGAGGTAAAAATTGACACACATGCTTGGAATGACATAGGGTTTTATTAGAACCAAAAAAAAGAAAAAGCACCCCATGTTGCTAGACGCGTGAAAGATCTCTTGCGCGCGTCGTTTGGTGATGATCGTGTGCTCAGCCGCACTTTCGTCATGCTTGGCCTCCCAGGTCCCCAGACCTCAGTCCGTGCGATTATTGGCTTTGGGGTTACCTGAGGTCGCAAGTGTATCGTGATCGACCGACATCTCTAGGGATGCTGAAAAACAACATCCGACGCCAGTGCCCCATCATAACTCCGGACATGCTTTACTGTGCTGTTCACAACATTATTCCTCGACTACAGCTATTGTTGAGGAATGATGGTGGACGTATTGAGCATTTCCTGTAAAGAACATCATCTTTGCTTTGTCTTACTTTGTTTTGCTAATTATTGCTATTCTGATCAGATGAAGCACCATCTGTCGGACATTTTTTGAACTTTTGTATTTTTTTTCGTTCTAATAAAACCCCATGTCATTCCAAGCATGTGTGTCAATTTGTACCTCTCTATCTACATTATTCCGTGATTTATTCAGTTTTCAAATTTATGCTGACTTTTTGATCACCCGGTAGATCCGGTGTAACAGCGGGTGGTGTATGTCGGGCCAGTCGTTCGGCAATCGCCGACTAGACGTTTTCGGTAGGCGAAAGATCGGGAGAGCAGGGAGGTGAATACAATAATGCAATCCGATGTGCGACGAAGAAGTCTTGAACACTGCATGCCACGTGTGGTCGGACGTTATCCTGTTGCGATGTGTCGTCGGCAAGCCCCGAAGGTATGGAGGAAACAGGATCCGACACTTTAGAGATGCAACGCTGGCTTGTTAGTGTACCGGCAGTGCGTGCCAGGGGGGCGCGGAAATGGAATCCAATACCACCCCAAGCCATAATACCTGTTGCAGGACCAGTACAGCGATGCATAAGGCAACAGTTAAACAGTCTCTCACCATACACTAATCCAAACCAACCAAGCAACCAACCAACCATCGTGGTGGTGCAAGCAGAATCCGTATTCGTCGGTAAAAAAAAAAAAAAAAAAAAAAAAAAAAAAAAAAAAACATCGTTCCATTCTGTTGTCCATGTTCGTCGTTCAACGCACCATTGCCTGAGCAAACAAGTGTGACATTGACGCAGAAGTAAACGCAGCGATGGATGCCTTGCGGACAGTCCACTCTTCTGCAAACGACGTCGAATGGTACGTGCACACAATGCTTGTTGCGCAACAGACAGAATTGATCGTGATATGGTTCGTGATGTGTCAGGGCGATCCATCACTGCCGTGCGCTTAATGAGCCTGTCATCAAGTGTTGGGGTGCAACGAGTTGGGTGCATTCGATCCCGCCGCTCAGTTGTTCCGTCCTGCGTCCAGTGATTACAGATCCTCATCACATTTACTTGGTTCCGATTTCTCTGAAGGATAAACTGCAATCCTTATAGGCAACTATTCTTCCTCGGTAGAACTCTGAAACGTGCTCGAAAGACGCTGGCTGTTTTCTATGATGCTATGATGCATACTGAAGCAGCTTACGCAAAACCGCCGCACAGAACAATTCCAGTACGTCCATACGGCCGGCCGTTCGCCCTTAGAACTTACAGATGCCTCTACTGGCGCCCGTGATATGAACCTGTGCTGAAATGCTAATCATGTGCACCTTTAGTCGCCGCAAAACGCACGCTGCAAATTTCACCTAATTTGGATGCTTACTTCAGGGTGCTGCATCTTGGATGGACAGCGGTGTATTACAGATTCGTCTCTCCATTCATTACTTCCCTTCTTGTGAGTTTCATCATTGCTGGTATACTGATCTCCTGCGATACAAGAATGCCAGTGTAGCAGGCAATAGTATGGGTGATGGGAAATCATTCACGTAACCAAATGGATTCCTTTCGCATTAATGGTAGATACTTATTTTTCTAAAGCCATTGAGGTAGTGCTAACAATTTGGAACAACATTAATACATTCATTATGTAAGCAGGCCATTAAATCATATGAGAACAGATCATTCCTTAAAAGGTGACTGGAATAGAATTACCTGGATACACAGGGTATAACAACGGGCAATCATCACCACTCACCATTCGAAGAGTCAGGTGCTCACAATCACACACGCACTCATGCAATTAGTAAATAGTGGGCAATATACAAACTACTGGCTACTGGGAGCAAGCTAAACTATGGGCGAATACACTGGGCAGTGGAGGAAGCTGATACCAAAGGCCTTCTCACAAATTTTTAAATAATATAAAAAAGGTAACTGAGATAAAATTCGTGCAGCATGTAGGCAGTCGTTCTGCAAAGATTTTAATGTCATATGCAATGCAGAAAACTATATTTCATTAGCTATGAAACTATGAACACATGAGGCAGTGGAGAATAAACGCTGCCACTATATTCAGAAAGCAATAATCATTTAAAGAGGCACCACACCTGCTTGTTCAGAGAATGTATAGAAATACATAAACAGGAGATAACTTCAACAAGACAGAAGACAGTCTCAGGGTCTACGGACACTGTATTCCCGTGCTGCAGTGAACGACCATTGCAAGTAGCAAGAGGAAAACCGCACCGGAAATGACCACGAAAAAGTCCTTGGACATTGGCGCGCCAAGTGCATATAAACTGCGGCCGCGAGCTCGACTCCAGTCCACCACCAGCGAAATAGGATGAAGCTTTGACAATGCCAGCCACTCGTGCTGGCGAAACGTCAGAAAAATCATCAGACAAACGTCAGCTGAAGAACTCGAGGCAGAAGCCAATAGGCAGTTTGTCAACAAGTGGCCACGAAAGCCTTAACAATTTTGTAATTCTAAACCTCTCTCTTCTTTCAAGTGTTTTTTTTCAATTTGAGTAAGTTATCTAATTAAAATACGTCCTCTGCATTCTAAAAATTATCCCGCGTTCTCTCGTCGTGAGCAAGCCCCCTATAGTAAAAAAAAGGGAAAGAAAGTAAGTAAGAAAGAAAAAGAACGTTGCTTTCTAGCTACCGTCAATTCTAGTGCTCTCTTGGTGCGAATCCACGTGAACTTCAACTCTCAACGCATTATACAGGAAGGAATGCACTCTGAATTGCCTTTCAAATATTCCTGAGAGTGTCACTTCACTACATCAACATATCTTGAAATTAATCATACCAGAAAATGTTCATTAACAAGGACATTCTCATCTTGAGGCATCGAGTTCTAAAAAGAGGGGAGCATTACACATCAAACATTTCACTGAAGCACAAATACAGCACTAACGAGTGAACCTAATCTACCTACGCAACTATTTATTTCTTTAAAATGGCTCTGAGCACTATGGGACTTAACATCTGAGGTCATCAGTCCCCTAGAACTTAGAACTACTTAAACCTAACTAACCTAAGGACATCACACACATCCATCCCCGAGGCAGGATTCGAACCTGCGACCGTAGCGGTCGCGCGGCTCCAGACTGAAGCGCCTAGAACCGCCCGGCCACACCTGCCGGCATTTTCTTTAAGATTTCTGTAACATGATGCAAACTACGCTGTATAATCCGGTAAGTTCTCTGCTGGCATTGTACACTAGTATATCCTGATAATCAAGATCCTTGGTTGTACAAATATGTAATAATTATGTTAATTACTTTGGAGTTTTAAGAAATTTTGTTGTAACTGTACCTTTGGTTTTATATATAATACTCTGTGGACCTTATGATTTGTAGAATCTTTGTATATTTTATTGGTCCGTACGTAGGGAAGCTAACTGTAAAACCTATCGTAAAGCCCCGCCGCCTGGAAGTAGTTTGGCGGGACTTCAGAATGTGGAAAAGGCGCGCGAGGCGCTCGATTTCTTTGTGGAGAGTAATATTTTCGAGTTGTGTGATACTGAGTGGTCAGCGGCTGCCTTGGTCAGCTGAACACCCTGGGCGGTGACGACAGCGTAAGAGGCGTGGTGGCTTACGCACATGACCTGCTTTCAGTGGTGTCAGCCAACTCGAGAGCAGCACTAGAGACAAAAGGCACGCAACTGCTTCAGAAAATTAACAGTTGGTGCAAAGAAAATAAATTACAAATAGCTCCCAACAAAACTGTATATTTACTGCTCAAGGGACACTACAGAGGAATCCTATTCGAAGATTAGACAATACAAGCATACAGAGGAAGCAAGCCACACGTTATCTAGGACTGTATCTAGACGAAAAACAGACTTTCATCCATCATATAAAACTGACAATTGACAAAGCCTCCAAAATTACGCGCAAACTAGCAAGACTAAACAGAACTCAGTACAAATTACCTATTAAGACGATAAGTACCTACCACATTGCGATATTTGGATCCATCGCATACTTCGCTGCAAGTGCTTGGGCTCACAGACTGAACACACAGTCTAACAAGACAATTGCAAGACGAGGTCAACGTAGTGTACTCCTGAGAATGAGCGGAGCCTTCAACACCACGTCACTAGAGGCACTTTGCGTTGTGATGGGGACCTGCCCTATAGACATAACAATACGTTATAGAGCTGCACTTTACTGGCTTAAGAGGGACAGGGTCGATAAAGTCACCGAAATTACGGGAACCAACATTATGAACAAAACACAAATAAAAAAATGGCGGATTCAAACATGGCAGAGAGAGTGGGAGGCATCCGACAAGGGTCGCCGAGTTCACTTTTTCTTTCCTGATGCACACGAAAGACTACAACTGAAACCTGACCTAAGCCGGGGGATGGTCCATATCCTGACAGGCCACGGGCCGTATCCTGTACATTTAAACCGTATGGGACTAACTAACGATGAAGTACGCGTATGCAACACGCTAGCACAAGTGAGACCTATGCAGAACGACAATGACATCGCCAGAATAATACGTAATCCCGATGACTGGAACACAACAAATAGCGTAGCCGATATTGTATCGAACACTCTTCACGAAGAATACAAGCGCCAAATCCCAGATGGAAGGAGGCGTAGACAAGCACAAACAACACAACAAACCACATGGAGAGGACACAAACACGACCACATATTCCGAAACCGAGGAAGGAACACTAACTGAACATAACTCAGAAGGGATCAATATGTAAGGGACCAAAACCAATAATGCATGACACTGCATGCCACAACACAGTCACAAACAACACAACAATCATAAAACAAATAAACACCGGCACCACATACTAAGACTGTGGTAATGAGGTAATGTCGCTCGGGAGGAGAGAAGGCTCGAAGAACTTTTATTCCGAGGCTCCTCCTCCCCAACGACATCCTGTATAGTGTTTAAAGTATACTGCACACAAGCAGTAATCTATTGCTCGTCTTATTGTGTGCAGACAGAAGTATATTCTCTTCTCTATTCAAAGCTACAATCAATGAATTTTATATATCAGAAATGTATTAAGTTATTTAAGGAATAATGCATTCAAGTAGCGATGAACTATGTTCTATTTCTACTAACAAATTACAAACATAAGTGTACTTCTCATGTAAAGCTAAAATTCACGTATTCCATGTATTAAGTGCTCAATCAGCGTTTAATCAGTATAATCTGTGTAAACATACATTAGCCCAAGCCATTTGAGATGAGAATACCTCGAGGTTGTACCGAGACCTTCTCATCTGAAATAGGTAGAAATAGGCCATTGTTAACCAGCATACTACTTAGACTGTATTACATATCCAAATACAAAGTATCACTTCCCTCTACATACTACAAATTATTTTCACCACGCTCATTGTGTTACATTTTCTTCTTTATTTTTCTTTCACATCTGCATTATATAAATTAATTCTCATCTACTAGGTAGTAACAGGTTATATGGAAACATTTTTGAATTGTTAAACATTCAATTCGCTGTAACCTCAGAGAAATCTTTATATATTATGTTGTTTATATTATTAAAAAAAGGATTAACAACTGTATACCAATGAGATTGTAACAATGAGAAGTCTTTGCTATTAGATTCTGAAGCACCCGACCCATCTTACATTTCAAGGCGGTGGGTTACTCTGTACTGTTAATGAAATAAATAAATAAATAAACAAATAAAAGTAGTTGATTTGGACATATAAAATGAGGCAAAAAGAGCTTGCGAGCATGCGAATTAGCCTTGAATGCAATGTAAAGTGATCTATCGACCATGGTATCATTATCAACCCTGTTTGGTTAAATTTACGACGTCACGAGAGTTATATCAGGGCGTGGCTAACATCAAGAACCATAGTTGCTTTACCGCCAATTTTATATCCACTGTAATTTGCCACAATGGCCACCGCTTTCAGCAGAACTGTTATTTAAATATCTACATCCAATGGACCAGGTATTAAGTATTGAATAATAACTTTTTGTGGAACTTCTAAATTAAGTATTTACATCCGTGATTATACCCACTCACATTCCTAAACAGAGTCCTTTCCAAGTGAATTAATTCTAAGTGTCCTGTTATTATTAAATGGATAATTTTGGCAGTGAAAATTACACAGTTTCATTAACTTTGTGGAGTATGAAGTTGGTTAGTTTCTGCACAGCAGTGAATGATTTACTTCACATAATTTTTCATCTTAAAGTTTCCCAATATGTGTTCACAAACAAAGCTTTTCATCAAATAACGTGTTGCCATTAAAATAAGCAATGACAAAAATATAAAGTGCTTATAGCTGTCTGTAAGTAGTTATAAAAAGACAGCATTATTATTTAACTTTGAACAGGCTTGTAAACTTGTAATTGTTTGTTTCTTTGTATATGTTGCTTTAAAGTAGTTTTTGAAGTTGTGCAGCCATTTACAAAGCCAGTTTGACTTTTAGTCCAATGAGAGACTAGTTGCTAGGTCCCCCTTTTAACTGCTGGAATAATTTTGCATTGCTCATGATACTTAAAGTTGCTATTATCTTAATTTTGCTTGTTGCCATTTACAATTGATTATGGTTCTTCAAACCATACCAGTTTAAGGGACTTGCGTGATAAATGAAAGTAAAGGGTCCTTCTAAGCAAGTGTAGCAATCGGTACAATCATTTATTCTGCACCAAAACTTTTCTTATAAATTATAATTGTACTACCCTTTTGTATAAAGTAACGTGCAAATTTCTGAAGCACATAGTAATCAGTACTGTTTCAAATCATGATCTTTTTTGTGATAGTTAATTAAAATCATAGCAGTTCATGTCATTACCAGTCACACTTTTGCCCTTCTGCATTTGCTTATTATACTGCATAATAGTTTTGGCCAACAGTAAGTGTTGTGAATCAGTGTGCACTGCTGGCCGGCCGGAGTGGCCGAGCGGTTCTAGGCGTTACAGTCTGGAACTGCGAGACCGCTACGGTCGTAGGTTCGAATCCTGCCTCGGGCGTGGATGTGTGTGATGTCCTTAGATTAGTTAGGTTTAAGTACTTCTAAGTTCTAGGGGACTGATGACCTCAGAAGTTGAGTCCCATAGTGCTCAGAGCCATTTGAACCATTTTGTGCACTGCTGCTTTTATTGGCCATTCTAAGTTCTGCAAAGGAGTTAGCTGTTGTATTGTTTGTAGGGCAAGTTACTGTATATTACTGAGAGTAACTGCGTTACAAGAGATTAGTTAGGATAACAAATGAGGTTAGTTTTCTTAGGTGAAGTTTATTTTCGCTTTGCCATAAAACCTGATACCGCATTGCCTAATTAGGCTGGCGAACGCATGTATATATAATTACAGTTTGATTTTGTATTAGTAGAACATCAGTTCAAAACCCGTTGGCTTCGCTGTTGCTGTTGGTACACTTACTTCGTGATTAAAACAATTATAGTCCGATTTCTTGTCATTAGATACAGTCACGGTCAGGATAAACTCTTCAGAGAAGGCTAACATTATCGGTCAGTAGCGTTACAACGTGATTTCTTTGTCCTTATCCTTTTACTGTGCACAGTATTTCCGTGTAATACCTTTTGTATGTGGAATGGGCCAACGTATTCGTTGAAAAATTATTGCACAGAAATGGACATATCATTGATAGCATATGTGATGTGATTAATATCTTGCCTCCTACTTTTAGATTAAGCTGATGTACCTGTCCCTTCTGTCTATGTTTTCTGTTCATTGAATCCTTGTTTTGTTCAGTCGTGATGTGAACGATTTCTGCATTTCGTCGTCTCACAGTGGGTGGGAAATTCACTAGTTCTATTACCTGATCAGGTTGCGGCTGGCTCTTCAGTACCGCTATAGAATCCGTAACAGTAGCCCTATGTGGCATCTTATTCATTACATTTTGAAACTCATTAAGAAACCCCAGCTACAGGATGACGTTTCGAAACGAATACCGATTTCATTTGTCCTCTCTTCAAGACGGTTAGCCAGTGCTTTGATCGAAATTACGGGCCATTGTCTAAGATGACCTTCTCGGCATGCCCGATTTTTTTGAGGATGTGACTGGTAAATGCAGTTGCTACGGTTTTCACCGTTGCTTTCTGCAATGGGATGAGTTTGACATACTTCGAAACTCTACTGTAACAAACAAATACTGGAATCCATGTATTGTCCTTCGAAGGGGGCCAAACGAGTCTGTGGCTGCGAACTCTCTTAGCTGAGATGGAAATAGGGTAGAGAGAAACCCTGTATAAAATAGTGGGAGGCTTCACCTTTGGCACACTTTGCAAGTACTGTGCCTAATTCGTCTCTCTATGTTGTTAAAGTGCACAGACTCACCCAGTTTCTTAAAACACTTTCATGCTCCAAATGCTCATACCACACTAGTTTGTAGATTAATTCATCTGGGGTGCACAGTACCTAACTTGTCTTCTCCAGATTTCTTCTATAAAACAAAAAATCGTCTTTTACTCGATAAAATTTCCGCAAAGTGGTTTCACAATCATTCCTAAGCCTCGATTTCAGTTATCTCAAGATAGGGTCATTGGCCTGCTGTTTCCCTCCCTACACAATTTTCAAAAGCTACTTGTGGACATAGATCAAGTTGTACCGATTCTCACTTAATTCTGCATCACTTCCTCAAATGAATCCAACAGGATCATAGTATAGCACGCCGGCTGCTACATTTTGTGTTCCCAGGACATATACATGAGGTAAAGAGCCCGATGTGCCAATCACCTACATGTCAGTCTTGCTAACATTAAGAACTGCCGTGCCTTATGCTCTGTATATAGCTTGACTGCACGTCTGAAAAGATAATATCTAAACTTGGTGAGAGCTCATGCTATGATCAATACCTTAATGTCAGTAAAGGCGTAATTCTTATCTGTTTTACTGTGAACACAACTTAAAAATCCATTTGTCTAAGGTACAACTACAAAATCTTCTTCGTACTCTTCGAAGAACGTCAGACCTAAGCCATACTGAGAACTGTCTTAGGGATATGCAAAATTTTATATTCAAATCTGGGTGGATCAGTAATGGTGCATATAGAACGCTTTTCTAGTTCAAATTGCTTCAGGGCCTCTTCATTCCATTTCCATAATGTCTTGCTCCCAGTCAGGCTACACAAGTGTGCAGCCGTCAAACCTCCTCATCTTAATGAAACATTTATAAAAATTTACAAAGTCTAAAAATGCTCATAGCTTTCGCTTGGTTTTAGGTACTGGAAACTCCTGAACATCTCTCAATTTGTCTGGGTATAGTCAAATGCTCTGTGATGACTCTATATGTCCTATATGTTCCTTTCTCCCAGATTCCGACGTATTCACGTTCACAGTAATGCCATGCGTATAAAATGCCTACAACGGATATCTAGTGTTTCATTGTGCTCCATCCACGATCTTTCGGTTATAGGCACATCGTCTACATAAGCATAACTTTCCTACATAATGTTTCTGGTATCACAGTGTTAAGACACCAAATGAATATTGTTGATGATACGTTCAGTCAAAATGGTAATTTCTTGAATTGAAAACATTTCCATGGGACAAAAAGCAGTGGTTCCAATTCCACCTGCTAACAGATTTATCTTAAGTCGGTTAGGGTTAGAACTTTGATTCGGTGGCGTTATCTGAAGCAACTCATCTAATGTTTCCGACCTCTAAGGACTAATCTAATAGACCCATGTGTTTTTGGTGTACAGGGCAATGTGCTATTCCAGGAACTTATTGACAGCTCTATGACTTAATTTTCTAACATGGAGTTGATCTCAGCCTCTACTCACTCTCTATATACGAATGGTGGGTTGCAGGGCTGCACAAAGGATGGACGATGTGCCTTAATCTGGTACATAAAAGTCTAGTTGGGTAAAAGTCTGGATGTCTCCAAGGGAACCAGAGCCACTACTTTATTTGTGCACAGAATGTCTCCCTACTCTCTACATTGAATCTGGGTTTCTACATGTTGTATTTTTTCGTTGACTAGCACATCCAAGCTTCTTGTTACTTCGTAGCTGTCCTGCTGTGATCCTGAATTGATTCCGTATCTTTCCTCTATGTACTCGTTTGAATATACAGTCATCTTGAAGGATTTGCGAACTGAATCACTTTCGATTGGAGTGTTGTCAATAGTTAACGCTATATTCACGCTTAATGCGATGGAACTATCCTTCAGATATAGTGCGACCTGGTAATGATTTAAGAAATTCGAGCCAAGAGTCACTTCAACGATCGATTTCGTAAGGATAAAGAAGATTGCGCCAAACGTATGCAACTGGCATGTGAAGTCCAGCCTTGCGTGAACCAAACCTGTGATCTTTGTTTCCTGAAGCGTCAGCACTGACCACATTGTATTCAAACTACAACAGTTGAAAATATCTTCCTGAGTAATGGAGAACAGCCTGCCAGTATCTAGTATAAATGAGACAGTAATGTTATTAATATTTACACTTACTATAGAACACTTAAGAGATGAAACATCTTTATTCACTTCAAGTAATCTCTCTCTCATATCATCATAGGCTACGATAAGGACTGATGAGACTTTCTTCGGGTCAGTCTCACGCATCATTGAACTCGCCTCTATTACTTTCATTTTGAGAAGGATCAGCCAACCTTATGTCAACTAGCGGAGGAGGGCAGTGTTTCACATCTTTTTGATCTCTGCTTTACTCATCTAACTTTTCCTTCATGTCGTCGCTCAGACTTTGCAAAATTAGTGGATAGCTTGTCTATGTGTCACAGTGGTCGTTGTTTGCTATATGTGAACGCTGGCTGGCCATACCATACCAACAGCAACCCTCTTGTTCCGGGTGTACGTTTCTACATTTTGGGAGCACTGAAGGCACTGTTCAGCTTTCCCCAGATTCGAACACTTTGTCCTCTGGAATAACCGGCTGCACTCTAAAAACGTCCTACAAGATCCTTCCCCTCACGTCGCCTCAGCAAACTCGCCCCTCCTTTCTGTCTTCTTAAAAGCATTACTCCGTTCACCCAATCCACCGTTACAAAACTCTCTGCCCTGGACCTCGTGATAATATTCACTCTATATATTTTCTCGTCACCGATCATAATATTAATACTCTAACATTAAAGAAAACAATATCACTGTTCTCAAATCTTCATTACAAACTCGTACAACTTCGGAGAGTTAAATATTTCCCATGCGCATATCTATATGAATAAGTTTCCTGCAAAAGCACAACACACAATACACTAGGAATCAAATGAGAACAACACTGTTGTTCAACATCGGTAGAACAACAAACGGAATTGTGCGAAACCAGAAAGAAAATTTAATAGTTGTTACTCATCAAAATGTGACTGATTCCCAGAAACGTCCCCATATTGGAGTAAATCCGTGGCAGGAACCACCACATGAAAGATGGGTGTAATAAAAATTAGTTTACATTTCTGTACATCCTGAGTCACACTTTCTACCTCATATGTAGGTTAATGAAGAACTCTGTAAGTATCGATCCTGATCGAGGGGGAACTAATCTTTTTGCGAAGGCTGAAGGTGCACATCTGAACAAGTAACGTTTACTGACTGAAAGGCTCATATTGATACAGGGTTAACCATAACCAATAATTTAATTACATTAGTTCTTTGTGCAACGGACAACTTTAATTCACATGAGCTAGTCAGGGATGGCGCCATAACTTATTGTATACTCTTATTACAGATTCAGCTCTCCAACCATTACTTCACTTAATGTCGGTCTCATCACTGCTGACATACTGGTCTCTTGGGATAAAACAATCTGCGTGTAATAGGCAATGTTTTGGAGAATAGAAACTTATTTACATAACCAAACAAACTAACACCGTCCGAACAGTCCTTGAAGGCCCGACGGCACCGACCGGCCGCCGTGTCGTCCTCACCACTTGGGTGTCACCTGATGCGGATACGGAGGGGTTCCTTTTTCATTAATGACAGATGTTTGTTTTATTAAAGCCAAAGAGTTGACGCTAACAATTTGGGACAAAATTAATATATTTATCACGGAAACAAGCGCGCATTAAATCATACGAGAAAGGATGGCCGTTTAATATGTGACTGGAATAGAATTATGTAAGTACATAATATACAGGGTGTCCCGGCTATCTTGTCCACCCAAAATATCTCTGGAACAATAACAGCTATTGGAAAACGACTTTCACCGGTATTAATGTAGGGCTGGGGCCCATGAATGTACATATTTGGAAACATTCTAAAACGAAAGCATATGTGCTTTTTAACACAAACTTATGTTTTTTTAAATGGACCTCCTATATTTTTTCTTCAGCAATCCATAGCATGACAAAGCACATACACAATGGCGTTGATTGCATCGCAATATTCCCATTACATCCCGAGATATGAAGACGCGAAGTTGACGCTTGAAACACCCGACATGCGCTGCTAGCGCACGTCCTGAGGCTCAGGCGTGAACCCCATGCTTCCCCGTAATCGCGATGTGATTGACATGTGTAATCACACTTCCATACATATCAAGAGGTCCGAAACGAATAATACGGTCTGCTGCCATCCTGTATCAACGTCGTACATTCCAGCAGGTATTTATCCCATAGGCTAGGGGGTGATGCGGTTCTGTAACATATCTGTGTACCGCAACGTTAGTCACAAAGTTAACTTCGCTTATCGTTCATCCGTTACTAAAAAGGTAATGTCGTTCAACGGTAAAACTTTACTTTACTGTAGATCTAGCGCAAGTGACAGTTAATCATTCACTCGTAATAGTAAAATTCATGTTGATGGTTTTAGTGAAACGAGCAAGTGGACTAAAAGTTTTACCGTTGTTTAAGTAAAAATGTTTTGATTTGGGAAGTTCAGGTAGGACATAGAAGATGAATGTAAACATGTTTAAACAATTAGTTTTATTATCACATAATTATCAATGTTATGTTTATCTAATGCGTTAAAAGACAAATTGTTGCAAACAAATGTTTCTTAACATCACTGGTTAAAATGGCCCTTTGTAGAAACTTCCACTGTGATACCAGCACTACATACTAAACATAGCGTTCACATCTGATGCTCAAAGTGATGCCCATTGGCTTGCATACATAGGGTCACTCTGCGGATGAAGGATGCCCTACTTCGTCCTACTGTTTCCTCTTTGATGGCTGCACAAGCATCAATAATGCGTTGCTTCATGCCCTCTGGTGTTGTTGGTTCATGTTGGTAAACAGCATCCTTCACTGCTCCCCAAAGAAAATAATCCAGCGGTGTAAGGTCCGGAGATCGGGCAGGCCACCTAACTGGGCCACCTCGTCCGATCCACCTACCAGGGAACTTACGGTTCAGAAGTCGTCGTGCTCGTAAGGCGTTATGTGTAGGGCATCCGTCATGCTGATACCACATGACTATTCTCCGGTTCAGAGGTACGGTGTCCAAGAGAACAGGAAGATTGTGTTCTATAAATCTGGAGTATTGTCTGCCATTTTGGATGCCATTTATAAAGAAAGGTCCGATAATGGTATCTCCAATAATCCGACACCAAACATTAACTTTCCACGGACGTTGATGCTCTACCTGACGGAGCCATTTTGGATTGTCTGCGGACCAATAATGCATATTCCTCATATTGACAATTCCTTTGTTGGAAAATGATGCCTCGTCGGTAAAGAGAACATCTGCAAAAAAATTTGGATTAGTCGGAAGTTTTTGCTGAGCCCACCGACAAAATGTTACCCTATTGAGGAAGTCATTTCCATGAAGATCCTGGTGTAAATGAACATGGTAAGGATGAAATTTATGACGTTTAAGAATACGCTGTGCACTTGATTTCGACACACCAACTTCACGTTCAATTTGACGTGTGCTGATTGAGGATTCACAACTATGGTAGCGAACACAGCAACTTCAGCACGTTCATCTGTGCGTGTTCTAGGACGATGTCGAGGTCTTGGATTTAAGCTTCCCGTTTCACGTAGACGAGATGTGAGACGACCAAACATCCGGCGCGAAGGCGATGGCTTGTCAGGGAATCGTCTTCTGTACAGTCGTTCTGCCTGAACAGCATTTCGTCCACCTACAACAGAGTACAGTACAGGTATGTGGAGTAGGGTAGAAAACAGACATAATAACTTCATAATCATAATGTTCGCTAACAGTACTATCAACAAACAAGCAATCTCATAATGTATTTCCCGTCAACATACATTCTCCATAGATCAGCAGCATTTCTACCATATCTTCATGTGTGTACATTATACAGTACAGTATAAGTTCCACGCCGGCCAGAGTGGCCGAGCGGTTAAAGGCGCTACAGTCTGGAACCGCACGACCGCTACGGTCGCAGGTTCGAATCCTGACTCGGGCATGGATGTGTGTGATGTCCTTAGGTTAGTTAGGTTTAAGTAGTTCTAAGTTCTAGGGGACTTATGACCACAGCAGTTGAGTCCCATAGTGCTCAGAGCCATTTGAACCATTTTTATAAGTTCCACAACACAACGTTTATTCACAATGTGTACTACCTCCGTGCCGTCACTAGATTACTCTGATGCACGACTACACTGGCAAGCGGTGTACTGCACGCCAAAGCAACAACAAATGGGATGCTCGGAGGGTGGTGGAGTACAGGAGTTTGCATGGGTCGCAAATCATAAACAAGGCGAAGTGGTAACTGTGGCAGTAGTGGGAACTACGTTGGACACTTGACTAGGTAGAGCCAGGCCCTGCGCGACAGGCACAATGGGTCATATAACGCATTAGATAAACCTTATTTTGGGTGTGCAGGATAAATAAGACAACCTGACTGGTGTACACCGATCGGTACTGGTTCATATTGTGTACGTAGATACGTAAAACGTGTAAGAGGGAAACCATTATGTGCTTATGAGAGTTGATGGCAGCAGACCGTATTATTCGTTTCGGACCTCTTGATAAGTATGGCGGTGTGATTACACATGTCAATCACATCGCGATTACGGGCAGCATGGCGTTCACGCCTGAGCCTCAGGACGTGCGCTAGCAGCGCATGTCGGGTGTTTCAAGCGGCAACTGCGCGTCTCAATATCTCGGGATGTAATGGGAATATTGCGATGCAATCAACGCCATTGTGTATGTGCTTTGTCATGCTATGGATTGCTGAAGAAAAAATATACGAGGTCCCTTTAAAAAAAAAACATAATTTTGTGTTAAAAAAACACATATGCTTTCGTTTTAGAATGTTTCCAAATATGTACATTCATGGGCCCCAGCCCTACATTGATACCGGTGAAAGTCGTTTTCCAATAGCTGTTATTGTTCCAGAGATATTTTGGGTGGACAAGATAGCTGGGACACCCTGTATAACAGGGGCGAACATCACTGCTCATCATTGGAAGATTCAAATGGTTAAAACATGCAAGCAGTCATGTAAACAATAAGTAGTGAGCAACTAGACTGCCTGCTATGAGCAAGTAAAGAAAGAATGAGTGCATCGGCCAGTGGACGAAGGTCATTCCAAAGGCGCATCGGCAAACTCTTAAATAATAAAAAAGTGGCTACTAATTAGTACTTCAGGCATCACGTAGGTAATTGTACTACACAGAGTTTAATGATCAATACACACAGGTTTCAACATTTTTGAGTTCGGGGCTCCCCCTGAACAGCTTTTTTAGGATACATTGTAAAAACTGAAATAATTAATAAAAGAGTTATGCGAAAATGCTACTCACTTCTATGCGACTCTTGTATTTGCTTTTTGTTACTCAGCTTGTCAATTCTTGGCACCAAATGGCTTACAGCTACACTCATTTCCTTCTTCACACAAAGTCCTGATCTGTATTTGGTTTTCATGACAGTCTCTGCCGAGTACTCACTCTCACAAAGACAGGAGGCTGAAAAAGGAGTTAATATCTTCATTGCTTTCTTGCCCAAGACTGGAAACTCGTTTCCCACTGAATACCAAAATGTTAGCAATGTCACTGATGGGAACTTCACTTTCAGTAAACAATCTGATGAAAGTTCTATTATCTCTTTCTTTTCCGCAGTACTGAACGTTGAAAGAGAATCATTAGCGAAGGGATTTTAAACGCTCTGAACCCTATTACACTTTGCAGGAAAGTATTTTTCAAAATTAGCATGGAGTTCAGATAAAATGTCCTACAATTATAGAGACAATATCTGCTGTAAAGCCTGTCCCATTGTCGTTTATAAAATGTTGCAAACAAGGAAAGTACTCAACTTCTCCTCCATCGTTCTTTTCCCTCTTCCAAAGAAGAATGGTCTTTTTTAAGGCCGTTAACTTGTCTATAAACTGAATGAAATGAATTTCATTTTTTTTGCAGAGAATTAACCAGTTATTTAAACTTCTCAAGTATATCACATAAGTATGTGACTTTCAATAGAAAGTCAGTATATAGAAAACACTTGGCACTGTATTATTTTCTTCTTCCAGATAAGAACAGACTTCTCGCTTATGTAAAAAAAAAAAAAATGCGCGATAACACATTTCCCCAGAATTTGTTCAGCACCCAAGTGGTGACCGTATGTTTACAAAATCTAGCTTTCTGAGGTCGAATTTTAATAAAGTTCATTACATTAATGACAGTTTGCAGTACCTGATCCAGATCAACACCCAAATATTGGCCGGCCGCTGGTGGTCGAGCGATTCTAGGCGCTTCAGTCTGGAACCGCGCGACCGCTACGGTCGCAGGTTCGAATCCTGCCTCGGGCATGGATGTGTGTGATGTCCTTAGGTTGGTTAGGTTTAAGTAGTTCTAAGTTCTAGAGGACTGATGACCTGAGATGTTAAGTCCCATAGTGCTCAGAGCCATTTGAACCATTTTTGAACCCAAATGTTGCGAAGCAAGTGCTTATTTATGGATAACGCAATGTTGGACATAATAACAGGAGCTTTGTCGTGGATAAGTACTTGTCAGTTATTTTAACACGCCAACATACAGCGCGTACTGTCAATACAGACACCAACACAGTGAGCCTAGTTAATTTGGTTTTCTGTCATGAACTTGTCCACTATTTCGAAAAAGCTTTTTCTGTCGTATCCGCATTTTTTTCCTTGAAAAAAGATCATCTTCCACCATTTCGTTACTTTATCCAACAACAAATCGAACGTAGCAAATAAGCGAGCATCTTCGCTGCTGCCAATGGCCTTACCAAGTTTCAAAGCGAAATCTCTCCCTGTAATCTCTGTATATGAGAGGATATGTCCTGACTGACTGACTGACCATCAACGCCCAGCCCAAACCACTAGGGATAGAAAATTGCGATTTCGAGAAGGTGTGGTGGATCTTATACTGCTGGCGTCGTTTAAGAAGGGATTTTTCGAAATTCCAGACCTAATGGGGTGAAATAGGGGAAGAAGAGATTATTCAAAAAAGTCGTTATTAAGGCAGTTTTGTAGCACGATCTACGAAGATTGCCATTTGGTTTCTCAATCAGAAATAAAGAAATACGTGTTTAAGCGTTTTGGAAGTTTAACCCTATGAGGGTGAAACAGTGGGTGAAAGCTTTTTTTTTAAATATTTCGTTATTAAAGAACTACTAATCTATTTTCAAAGCTACATCTATGAACATTGGTATTTGATTTCTCGGTTACAAATAAAAAAAAATATGAGTTTCAGTGGTTTTGGAAACTGAACGCCTAAGAGGATGAAAAAGAGGACGAGACTTTTTATGAAAACATTTTATTATAAAGCTAAATCTATGAAAATTTAAATTTGGATTCTCAAAAATAAAAAAAAATACTTGTTTCACTGTTTGTGGAAATTCAGTCTCTATGGGGTGAAATGGGGGTGAAAGTTTTTATGGAAATATTTCATTGTGCAAGCATTTTTGAAGGTAAGTTTATAAAAATTTGTATTTGGCTTTTCTGTTAGAAATAAAACATACGCATATTGCTGCTTTTGGAAATTCAATCCCTAAGAGGGTGAAATAGGAGGTGAAATGTTTTATAAAAACAATGAAGCTATATCATTGTGAAAGTATTTTTAAAGTAAAATCTTTGAAAACTGGTGGTTGGCTTCTCTGCTAGAGATAAAAAAAATACGTGTTTCAGTGTTTCTGGAGACTCAACTCCTAAGTTAGTGCAACACGGGATGAAAATTTTTAAGCAAGTATTTCGTTACGTTAAAAAAGATGTTAAAGCTAAATTTATGAAAAATTTGTAATTCACTTCTCGGTTAGATATAAAGAAATATTTGTTAATGGATGTAAGTTGCTATGGAAATATCTCCACAAGAACGCAAAATGTATGATTAACAAAATCTTTGTACTCTAGCTACCAGAATCGCTTATTGGTCAGAAGTGCATTCGGGAAAGAACATGCTTATATGGCGTTAATTAACGTGAAAACCTTAGATGGTGTACCAAACTGTGAACAACGTAAAAATTCTATTAAATAAAAACAAAAAGAATCTCTGTGGGCCATGCAATCTGTGCGAGCGAAGCAGCAGGCGCTAAGCTAGTGTTTTCTATAATTTTTTCAGAAAGGTACTCTCTTAAATCTTGAATTCGCGACTAATTGTAGTGTTAAATAAAGGAATGGGCAAAAGCTGCTATGTCAGGAACTCTCCAAGCATAATGGAGACCATGCCAACAGTATATGGTAGAATTAGTTCTTTTATAATCGTATGGGCTATATTACATTTTGCTAACAGGTAAGCTACACTGTAAGTTGCTAGAAGTGCTTTACTGAAAATTCTCAGCTGCGTAGAAAACTGTTTTTGTTCTTTCATTTGACTCAGTTTAGTAGAAAAATATTCTTTTGGTTTGTTTTCGTCTCTTTTATAAACACTTTCTAAATGATGCTTTAATTTTCTAGGTAACACATTTTTCTACGGAAAGTGTTCCGGCGTATCGTCCAGCGCCGGCACGACGATCGAGAACGGAAGAGCAGAGAGGGCTGCGAGACGACGCCAGCCAACAGAACGCCGACAGACCCCTGCCTAGGACGACACCGAGGCAGGAGCGGCATCTAGAGCCGGCCAAGAGAACGTAAGCGCCGCTCCGCCTGACCGCGACCCGAGTTGAAGGTGAGCCGTCCTACGAACGCTGCAGCAGTGACTTACAAACTGTATTGGTTCACATGTGTTTCGAATTGTATATACTGAAGAGCTTGCTCATGCTTAGCTGTCGCCCCTTGCTTGCGACACGTCTGTATCTCACAAACTTAAGTATTGTTGTCATTTGCTTTTGTAATAAACTCCACTAATACGATTTGCTTGAATTGTTGTCTAGCGATGCGAGGAAGCAGCTTTCCTAGGCACCCTATATTAGACGAGTGGGCAGAACACAAAAGAAAGTACTTTCAAATACACTGGGGATGCTCTTTATTGTTCACAACATTGGACGTCGAACCAAAATCTAAGTAGCTATCATTGTATTTTCTGTACTTGCATCTCCTATCTTTCCTTGGTTCAAATGGTTCAAATGGCTCTGAGCATTATGGGACTTAACAGCTGAGGTCATCAGTCCCCTAGAACTTAGAGCTACTTAAACCTACCTAACCTAAAGACATCACACACATCCATGCCCGTGGCAGGATTTGAACATGCGATCGTAGCGGTCGCGCGGTTCCAGACTGAAGCGCCTAGAACCGCTCGGCCACTTCGGCCGGTTCCTTGGTGTCCTTACAAGTTTTCGCTTTTTACTTCCACTTGACAAATTTAAAAACTTTTCCATAGCATCGCCTTTATCAGCTTTATAACAGTGACAATATAACAAAAACTGGTTGAAACACACAACAATCACTGCTGGTGCTAAGTGTAACATGTGACGGTTCAGCTTCGAGGTTATGCCTGCTTAACCAGGCAGACGATATCTAAAGTGGAATTCCTCCAAGTCCACACAAGTTGACAATAGAAATTAAATTTCCTTCAGCTGTCTTTTTTGTCACTAACTACGAAAAAATGCACTGCGGCCCAGGAAGTCATTCTTAGTGCACCAGGATGCCATGGTTCTGTATAATGTAGGTGACTATAGCTCATTAGCTACGAACCCGCGGACGTGTGGGACATTGGCGAATAGAGGTCGCCTCTATATTCACAAAGAAATATTACTTAAAGATGGACAAACTCTCATGCAAACTTCGCTTTTATCCTTACTCTAGCGATCCTAACCGACGAATAGACGTGGTGTGTGTTCGGTGAAGCCTATGTCATCAACAAAAATATTGAATAATCAGAAATATAGTCACTGAATAATAATTCATTTGCGATGCAGGTAGCATTTTTTTCTTTTATTGGGACATCTCTCTCCTGACTGTTTTGATGCGGCCCAACACGAATTCCTATACCGTGACAGCCTCTTCGTCTCAGAGTAGCGCTTGCAACCTATGTCTTCAATGACTTTCTGGATGTATTCTAATCTCTGCCTTCTTCTACAGTTTTTACCGTCTATAGCTCCGTCTAGTTTTACGATGGATGCTAGTCCCTGAGATCTTAACAGATGTCCTACCGTCCGGCCCCTTCTTCTTGACAGTAGTTTCCACATATTTCTTTCCACGCCGAATCTCTGGAGAACCTCATCATTCCTTATCTTAAGAGTCCGCCTAATTTTCAAAATTTTTCTGTAGCACCACATCTCACGCGCTTCGATACTCTTCTGTTCCGGTTTTTTCACAATCCGCGTTTCACTACCATGCTATGATGTGCTCCAAACGTACATTCTCAGAAAATTCTTCCTTAAATTAAGGCCTCTGTTTGATGTTAGTAGACTTCTCTTGGCCAGAAATGCTCTTTTTGCCAGCGCTGGCCTGCGTTTTATGTCTCCCTTCCTTCGTCCGTCATGGGTTATTTTGCTTTCTAGATAGAAGAATTCATTAACTTCTTCTCCTTCGTGGTCACCAATCTTGTCTCGCTGTTCTCATTTCTACTACTCCTCGTTATTTCTACTACTCCTCGTTACTTTCGTCTTTCTTCGATTTATTCAAGGTGCATATTCCGTACTCATTAGACTATTCATTCCATTCAGCAGATCCCGCAAATCTCCTTCACCGGCTGCGCGGTTTTGGGCGCCTTGTCACGGTCTGCGCGGCTCCCCCCGTCGGAGGTTCGAGTCCTCCCTCGGGCATGGGTGTGTGTGTGTTGTCCTTCGCGTAAGTTAGTTTAAGTTAGATTAAGTAGTGCGTAAGCTTAGAGACCGATGACCTCAGCAGTTTGGTCCCATAAGTCCTCTGCACAAATTTCCAATTTATTATTCACCTTCACTGAGGATAGCAATGCCATAAGCGAAACTTATCATTGATGTCCTTTCCCCCTAAATTTTAATTCCACTCTCGAATCTTTATTTTATTTCCGTGATTGCTTCTTCGATGTGTAGATTGATCAGCAGGGGCGAAACACTACATCCATGTCTTACACTCTTTTTAATCCGAGCACTTCGTTCTTGGTCTTCCACTGCAATTGTTCCCAAAAAATGGTTCAAATGGCTCTGAGCACTATGGGTCTTAACATCTATGGTCATCAGTCCCCTAGAACTTAGAACTACTTAAACCTAACTAACCTAAGGACAACACACAACACCCAGTCATCACGAGGCAGAGAAAATCCCTGACCCCGCCGGGAATCGAACCCGGGAAGCCTGGCGCGGGAAGCGAGAACGCTACCACACCACCACGAGCTGCGGACACAATTGTTCCCTGTTGGCACTTGTACATATTGTATATCATCCTTCCTTCTACATAGATTTTAATGTACTGCACAATGGCAGGCTAATGGCTGTGAAATCATGACCAAGGGGAGCTTATGGCAAACATCTTCATACTAGCTACAAAGAAACAATAGTAGTAGTAAATTCATCCAGATTTCTAAGTGAACTATCTGTGACAAAATATTAACAAACTGTAAGTCCGTAAGGCTTAAAGAGTTGAATACTTCAGCACACAGCGATGATTCAGTCTCACACGAAGCGATGACCGTCAGACTTCAAGATTTCTACGAAATTTAGTAAAAGAATGAAAAATGGGGGACCTCGATTCACTTTTCCTGACACAGATGATACTGAAAGAAAAAGTTCTGCATCGAGTGCTGCTGACTCGTGAGCACTTTCACTATCTGCTGCTTAGAATGAGGCGCTGAAAGCTGCCTACTCCGTCCTATGTGATAAGCGAAAACTGCACATCATCCTCAGCTGTCAAATATTCCCCAGTTGGCGGAACTGTAAATAGCTGTCTCACTGTACCACAGCATTTCGAGGACCTTGAATGATATCGTGGTGTGTAAATTGCCGGACTTGCCACTGTGAAACGATAAGCAGAATCTGAGTGTCATCCTTACCTGTCGAAACTTTATCTCTTACTATAATAAGAAAACACTGTCATCGTGGTGCAACATTGTGGCACGTATGAAATTTTCTCTCCGTTCGTCTGCAGAGTATAAATTTTAGCTCTATGAATAGAGTTTCCATTAGCAGATTTTCTTCAGTTTGATGACTTGCTATACTATGAGGGTAAGTCCAATAATTTCCCGTTGACATTCTTTCATCGGCGGCCCTCACCAGTTCGTGGTCAGCTTCAACGATGTGTCATGGAAATTAACGTCGGAAAATGCTTCCAGGTGCCTACTCAGGCAAAGTCGTAAGCTTTATAAATCTTGACACTGCTCTACAGCCAAAAGAATAAGATTAAAATTTACTCGCGCTGTGAAAGATGACGAACTATCTTCGTTCAACTTTTCAATAACACTCTGACCAAAATATACCTCACCAAGAGTGAAATATACGGAGCTTTATACTACGTAAAATAAATTGATACTGACCGTTTTTGTGTGCAATTCAGTCATCAGTAATATGGATGTCAACAGATTGGCCTAGGTGCCGGCACGGTAGCTCAGCGAAGTGGATTCACCCGTTCTTATTAGGTAAGTGACGCTAAGCGCTATCGGGCGTGACCAGTACTTGGATGAGTGACTGTCCGTGTAAGCCAAGTGCTGTTAATACCTTTCCTTTTGCCTTTACGGCAAATAGAACAGGAGGGATGGTAGCGTAAAGTACCTGGTCGCCAGTCTTAGGGCTAATGTCGCGGATTCAGTACCAAACCTCTACAAACTGCCTCATGAAGTGAGGGCATGTGACACTCTTCATGGTGATGCGTCCGTCGGATGGGGACGTTTCGTTCGGCAGCCACCTTGGTGTTCTTCAACAGGAGTAGGCTACCCCCCTGGAACAAGGTTTCACCCTCCCCCTTCTCTCGCCGTCTCCAACACATACATGAAACTAGAAAACGAACACACTCATTATAAAATGAAATTTTCACTCTACAACGGAGTGTGCGCTAATATGAAACTTCCTGGCTGATTAAAACGGTGTGCCGGACCGAGACTCGACTCGGGACCTTTGCCTTTCGCGGGCAAGTGCTCTACCAACTGAGCTACCCAAGCACGACTCACGCCCCGTCCTCACAGCTTTAATTTCGCCATTCCGTGGCTAAGCCATGTCTCCGCAATATCCTTTCTTCCAGGAGTGCTAGTTCTGCAAGGTTCGCAGGAGAGCTTCTGTGAAGTTTGGAAGGTAGGAGACGAGGTACAAGTGGAATTAAAGCTGCGAGGACGGTGCGTGAGTCGTGCTTGGGTAGCTCAGATGGTAGAGCACTTGCCCGCGAAAGGCAAAGGTCCTGAGTTCGAGTCTCGGTCTGGCACACCGTTTTAATCTGCCAAGAAGTTTCACACTCATTATAGTCATGTGCAGCTAACACATACATACAGACTGCAACAGGAAATGAAAAGGTTTGCACAGACGGGAGTAGCATGCGCAGCTGTAGGAAACCTGTCTTTGGACCGAAGACCACAAGAACAACAAGTACAGATTCTAAGAGACAAATGGAAATAAGTAAGTAAGCAGTTTATTACTTCAAAAGTAATCGCCATAACTGTTAATGGCTCTGAGCACTATGGGACTTAACATCTGTGGTCATCAGTCCCCTAGAACTTAGAACTACTTAAACCTAACTAAACTAAGGACATCACACACATCCATGCCCGAGGCAGGATTCGAACCTCCGACCGTAGCGGTCACGCGGTTCCAGATTGAAGCGCCTACAACCGCACGGCCACACCGGCCGGCAACTGTTAATGCATTTATCACAATGTGAGACAAGACTTCATGTGACATTGCACAGAGGTTTGGAACTGTATACATGACATTGGCACAATGACTGGCTTCATGGAAAAAAATGTTTGCCGTTGCCTACAAAATCATGACTGCACACAGGTCGACCCACACGTTGCCGAGGTTGTGTCGACAACGCAGCACAAGTTTCTGTGGGAAGCCCTTACACATCCTCGATACAGTCCCGATCCCTCCCCACGCGATTTCCATATTTTTTGGAGCCCTGAAGAGACATTCGGTCCGGTCCATTTCCTTCAGATGAACAAGCGCATGCCTGGGTACAATCATGGTTCCGTCGGCAGTCGCAAACATTTTCCCTCAAAGCCATTGACCGTCTTGTCTCACAGCGAAATAAATGTATTAACAGCAAGGGTGATTACATTTGAAATAATAAACAGTTTTGTTCCTTTTTTCCTTCTACGTAGGTTGGAACTTAAATAGTGGCAACACTGCTGTGGAGACACTATGCAATGGAATCTACTATTGTCGCTGATAGCACACGTTGTTGACGTACCTACCTTACCTCCGAGCAAATGGACTCGCCCGTTCCACATTACCGGCGGAAGCACAATCGAGGGAAAAACAGTCACTTGTGAGCGAGCGGTCTAACGTAACGGTGTCACTGTGTTTTCGAAATAGGAACAGTGGAGTTGGATCAAGATTGAATGTGCCAGAGGTCGTACAGCACAATGGTGTCATCGAGGTCGTCAAGAGATGTGCGGGGTATCGGCATTGCTGTACAAAACAGTCGCCCGTTGGGTAAAAGCCTTCAATGAAAGTTGGCGAACTGTGGCAGACATGCATCGGGCAGGTCGTCCTAGCGTCTCTGAAGAAGAATTGCACGCTGTTGCCGCGTTAGTGGACAGTGATCGAAACCATTCGTGAGCTCGCTCATGAAACCAGATTAGCGTATACGACTGTGCTTCGCATCGTGAAGGAACGCCTGGGCTTGCAAAAAATTGCATCACGATGGGTTCTGCTCGACTTGACGGAAGTGAAGAAATAGATGCATTATGACACTGCTCAGACGCACTTGGAGCGCTATGAGCGCGAAGGAGAGGCTTTCTCACGCCGTATCGTAACACTGGATGAGACATGGGCCACATCGTAGTTGCTAAAACTGACCAATCCAACAAATGGTGTCATTATGGGTCGCCGCGAAAGTGCGTCAGAGCCCCAGTATTGTGAAAGTTATGGTGATTCTCGTTACGACTGTGATGGTGTTATCCTAACGCATTACATTTGTCCATGGCAGACCGTCAATGCACAGTATTACTGTTCGTTTTTGGAGCATCACCGGCGACCAGGTTAGCGAAAGAAGCGGCGACACTTTCTCCGCAACCCACCCATCATTTTGCACGACAATGCGACGGCGCATACAGCGCAAGCTGTGGCTGCTCTGTTCGGTCGCTGGGACTGGGAAGTACTGTACCATCCACCATACTCCCCGGAATTAAGTCCTTGTGACTTTGATTTGATTCCGAAGATGAAGGAACCACTTCGTGACATTCGCTTCAGAACTGTTCCAGAGATTTGACAGGCAGTAGACCGCTCCATTCGCACCATCAACAGAACCGGTTCTGCCAGTGGTATACTACGCCTTCCACATCGCTGGCACGGGTTCTACACAATGCTCGTGACTACTTTGTAGGACAGTAACAGGTGCAAACATGTAACACTTTTGTATCGGTTGTGAATAAATAGTTGCCACTATTTAAGTTCCAACCCTCGTATCTTAGTTTCAAGTTATAATTAAATTGCAGCTACTCACGGAGGTCCAGTATGGGTTGTAATTATCGTATAGCAGCGAAACTTGGTGTATATACTAATGCGTTAAAGCGAACCGATTTACTCTGGAAAACAAATTAGTTCCCGTTTTGGTTACCAAGAACAAATCTGCCATTCTACACTGTTAGTACGACACTGTCATCTGAAAAGTCATAACGTAAAAGTGTGGCTATCGAGAAAAGAGAGCGTGAATTTCTAGTGAAACTGTTTTATGTGAAAGACAGCAATTACAGTATTGCACTGAGAGACTATCGCCAACTGAAATGTCTGAAGAGAGGCTGCGTTTCATTAAACTGTGCAAAGAAAAAACACCGGTGAGACTGGCTTGACACCTGGAAGAGGAAAGAGTCCTATCCCGGTGGAAGCTATTGTCGATCTTGCTGTTGCTGTAAGTTACTATTCAGCACGTGCCCTGGGCAGTGCTAGTCCTCGTGCAGTGTCACGAGAATTGTACATTCCACGGTCAGCAGTACGGTATGTTTTGCGGTCTTTTTTACGCTGGTACCCCCAAAAGATCCAGACAGTGCAGCTACTGAAATCGCAGCAACGTTTTACATTTGCTATTTGGTTTCTGGCACATGTCGAAGTTGATGATATATGGCTGGGCAATATTCTATGGAGTTAGTGACGGAAATGCCGAATTTGAGGTACTATTAAACCGCACGTTATGCATGAAGAGCCACTGCACTCGACGTATGTGTGATGTGAATTTACAATCACCTTCACTCTCGGTCTATCCATCTTTGAAGAGACTACAGCCAGGGGCCTGTCAGGTGCACCGTGACGTCTACACGTTATCGAGACCTCCTTGTATAGCATATGATGCCTGCTTTGAAAGAGCTCAACTATGTATAAACCACTGTTTTTATACAAGATGGGGCAACACCTCATGTCGCTTGCCCAGTGGAAGATTTGTTTAATGCAACCTTCCACGAATGTGTTACCTCCAGACGTTTCCCACATGCATGGCCTGTCATATCACATGGTCTAAACCAGTGTGACTTTTGGGTCTGGGAATACCTAAAAGAATTCGTTTTGTAGGGATACATTCGGTCTTTATGTGAAATGAAGGCCAGTAAAAGGAACACGTTGCTCCGATCCCGCTGCAGCTGCTGCCAACAACTGTTGATGACGTCGTTTTATGGATGTAGCATCTCGTCGACGTCGCCATTGCTCATAATGAACAGACTGCGTAAGTGGTGGTTAATAATAAAATAAACATTATGCTTTTCTCACTTGTTTGACTTTTTTTGCCCACAGCCCTTTCCTAATCCATTACATATGGACACATTGCTATCTGTTTTTCTTGCATTTACAGCGCCAGATTTGCACCTGGTGATCAAAATTGGAACTATTTTTTTCTACTGTAAATCGGTTCCTTATTAACGCATTAGAATATCTACCGATATTCCACCCGCACTGCACCTCTATGAGTAGCTACATTTTAATGATTGAGGCCACAGGCATTAAATCTCTAGAAGCACCCTTATTGGTACAAGCCTGTTATCCACAAGTGACCAGTATGTCTCTGTTTATAGTGATTACTAACTTGAATGAATTTTATCCATAGTGGATGCTGTTGAACTCCGTGACTGTTCCTTTATAGGTTGTAGAAAAATTTCCGCTACCAGTCACAATAAAAGGTTATTTATTTGTCACACGACCGGATTCGGGCTTGCGCCCATCCTCAGGTGTTTGTACATTCGTGTACATGTTTATATTGCTGGAGATCACTGTATAAATACAAAAAAGTATTTGCTAGTGACTAAACAGATTACAAGTGGGGCAATTGTAGGTGGCAAGGCAGCATTTGTCGAAGATATATGTGTACCTACATAAAGATGAAGCATCATTATTATAGTTACGCTGTGGTGACAGTTTTTCCACTTAGTTACACACTTATCATTTTCCCGTCCATATTTCAGTTTTATAAAGTTTAGCTGCATATTTCACTATTTCGACGTGCACTCGTGAAATACACTGTGTTTACATACAAACATGTGGGCTGCGGTCAAAGAACTTAGACGTAGCAGGTGTAAAGATGTTGCTCATACAGAAACATGTAGCTTAAGGTCAAAGAAGTTAGCCATAGGCTCTAATGAATTATAGAAAAATAATTATGTTAGGATATGACGGCACTAAAATTAACAACAGGCAGATTCGCATTTTGGTACAACACCTACGTTCGCCGATAATATTATCGGTACCACATCTTATCACTGATTGTAAAACTAGCGAACTTTTTTCACTTCTGTGATGTACAGTCTTGTTCACTTGCCCTTTAGACAGAGGGGAAATCCACAAAGAGCTAGGCTTAGTCAAACAAATAGCCTTAGTGGATGGGTAAACGGAAAGCCAAACAGTGCGACCGCATAATTAGATAAAGAATAGGAGAATAACGCAAACATTTTATATCACAGACGACAATAAAGAATAATACGAAATTTGTTCCTATGACATACTATGGTAAAATTTTGTAACAGATAAAGCAACAATTTGAAAACATAATAATATTTCGAAGCTTTGACTCATGAATAAAAAAAGTAAGAACGTAATCAGGTATTGGATTTTAAGGCGTACCCAGGAGCAGTTATCGAATCAGATGCCAATTTAGAAATGATTAAGAATAAATTGAAGTTTAAGAGACTCGTCTGGAAGAGCCAGGGTGGAAGGAAGAGCGATAAGGAATACCACAGTAGGCAATCCGGTTGAAGAGTGGATCTGTCTACAAAGGCCAATCAGAGATGTTGCACAGACAAACATTGGTACAAAGAAGGTAACTGCGAAGAAACCTTGGATGGCACATGAAATACTTCAGTTGATCGACGAAATAAGAAGCACGAAAATGTTCAGGGCTAAACAGGAATAAATCACTTATGAATGAAATAAATAGGAATTGTGGGTAAGCCAAGGTGAAATGGCTGTAGGAAAAGCGTGAAAAAATTGAAAAAAGAAATGATCGCCAGAAGAACTGGTTAAAAGTAGAAAAGATAGATAAATCAAAATAACCTTCGGTGAAACGAAAAGTAAGAGTGGTAACATTAAGAGTGCGGTGGAAACCAACTCTCAAACATGGAACAGAGAGCAGATAGGATTGAAAGAGTACTTTGAAGATCTAGTTGAGGGAGAGAAATTGTCTTATGACGTATTACAAGAAACAGTTGGAGTTGATATGGAATAGATAGGGGTCTTGTATTAGTCAGAATTTAAAAGAGCGATGGAAGACTTGAGGTGAAATAAAGCAGAAGGGATAGATAACTTTTCAACGGATTTCTAAAATCACTGCGCAAAGTGGCAACCAAACGAATATTGAAGTTGCTGTGAGACAGCCGACGTAGCATCCGACTTTCGGAAAATTATCATCGACGCATTTCCGACAACAGTTAGAACAGGTAAGTGCGAAATCTATCGCACAATCTGCTTAACATCTCATGCATCCAAGTTCTGACAAGAACAACATGCAGAAGAATGGAAACAGAGAGGGTCTGTTATATGGGGATCAATTTGCGCAATCCTGACGTTGAACTTTGTAGAGAATGCAAGAGTGAAGAAAATTCAAGAAACTTTCCTTCAATTTTTCGACCTAGAAAAAGCATTCGACAAAATAAAGTGGTGCAAGATGTTCGAAGTTTTGAGAAAAACAAGAGTAAGAACGATAGGCAATACACAGTACATACAAGAACCAAGGAGGGACAATAACACTAGTAGCCCAAGAATGAAATGCTGCAATTAAAATGGGTGTAAGAAAGGGACCCATAACAGAAATAAAAGACAGGTTCAAGAGTGGGATTAAACTTCAGAGTACAAGGATATCAATGATAAAATTCGCTGATGGTATTACTGTCCTATTGAAGGCGAACAAGTATTATGGCATCTGCTGAATGGAATGAACAGTCTAATGCGTACAGGATATGGACTTAAAATAAACCGAAGAAAGACAGAAGCAACGAGAAATAGCAGAAATGGGAAGAGTGAGAAGCTTAACATCAGAACTGGTGATCAAGAAGTAGACGAAGTTAAGCAATTCTGCCGCCTTTGAAGCAAAGTAGCTCATAACAGACGAAGCAAGGAGGATATAAAAAGCAGAATAAAACTAGCAAAGATGGCGTTTCTCGGCAAAATAAATATAATATTATGAAACACAGGTCTTCATTCGAGGAAGAAATTTCTAAAAATTTACGTTTGGAGCACAGCATTCTATGGTAGTGAATCATGGACTGTGGGAAAACTTGAATAGAAGGTGATCGAAGCATTCAAGTATGATGGTCATAAGAAAGTTGAAAATTAGATTGGCTGATAAGATAAAGGATGAGGAAGTTCTCTGCAGTATCTACGAAAAGAGATACAGCGCCGGAATTCGTTGTGGGACGCATCAAACGAGTCAGAAGACTGATGATTAAAAAAAAGTAAGTTTAATGGAGACTTAATTGTTTGCTCGTTTGGTCATTCCAGTCTTTTGAATGATTTCTCCGAGATATTTAGATTTTAGGACTTAATTGACGTTCAAAAGTGTGCGTTTCACAGCTAGTTCGTGAACTTGTTATTTGTTCGCCTATCATCCGACAGATTGCGGGGCGCGATTCCTTCCGTCCCTTTACGACGAACCTGCACCTACCTGTGAACATTTTCTCAGCATATCGTCAGTAGGGAAGCCGAGCGAAAGCTACTGTACTTCGATGTGAACCAGGTTGCAATTAAAGTCACTAATCTAAGTTTCGGGAGAAAGTTTTCACATGAAATGAAAGGTTGGAAATTTTGACCTTAATTAATATATTCTGAAACTTAGGTGAACAAGTATCACTGTCAAGCCCGTGCTAGTCTTAAAACAGTCACTCACAATCCCTTTCACTCACGTTAGCAAGTTTATGGTGTTACATTTCCCGAAAACGCAATAGCTACAAAACTACTGATTGTTTTTGATTGAGAATGCTCGCCAAATATTAAGTCTGTCGGCACCAAACGCAGTCACAGTTTTTTAACCACCGACCTGCTCAATACGCCACGCGGAATATATGTCTTTTCTCGTCACAAAATTCACTTAAAAATTCCGAAATTTCTACACGCCCGTCGGAATAATTATGCCGTCACTTTACCACACTTTCGATGTATGAAACACTGCTAGATCCGGCAATTTATCGTTTCCATCGGAACTACTACTACACACGTCCGAACTGTTTCATGGCTAGGCTCCCACACTTCTCTAGAATACTCTGCCTTCTCTACCAGCAGAGAAAGGCGCGCGAAGAATATTGCTTTACCATTGGTCAATTTACTCAACAGCCAATAGCAAAACAAGATTCTCCCTCGTCAGTCCGCGCTTTTCTTCAATAAACAATCGCAAATGGTTCAAATGGCTCTGAGCACTATGGGACTCAACATCTGAGGTCATAAGTCCCGTAGAACTTAGAACTACTTAAACCTAACTAACCTAAGGACATCACACACACCCACGCCCGAGGCAGGACTCGAACCTGCGACCGTAGCAGAACAATCGCAAAATAGTAAACCTAACGACTGCACTTTTTACCGACGTAATTAACTAATATGCTGAAGATTTGTTTATGCATAAAGTTATTTACTATTGTTATTTATACCTGATTAACTTTCCCTTCACCATAAACGTACTTAACAAATCTATTCTACAAAAATCCCCTTTGTCAATATCCATACTTCTTCGAAATGTTCCCACACTAAATCCTACTACATAACTCGTTAAACAATTATCTTCATATTAACCGTAAACCACACTCACGCATCATTCATACTGCTAAAACACATTCATAACATTTTACATACACAAAAAGACATAATAACACTTTATGAAAATACTAGATTTATGAAAAACATTCTATTACTTCAGTGCACTCTAGTGGGCACAATCGAAACTAAAATCACAGTCCCCCTATCCTATATTGTCCTCTATCGGCTGATACATAAACTACGTGCGCGTCCAGTCTCGCGTTACCATCTGTTACTATCCAGCTCTGAGACACATCTCCCACTTAGGCCGGGGCCACACGAGCGGAATAGCTGCGGAACGTCAGACGCGCGGTAAATGACCGCACCGCTATGGCGCATGGGGTAGGTGCAGCAGTCCACACGGGGCGGAACGTCTGCGGCTGCGGAATTTTGCCGCTTGCAAGCCGCATCGCCCATAGCGAGGCGGAAAACCCGCTGCGGCACACGCAGCGCTATGGGTCATGAGAATCAATTGGGCATTTCACACGGGCGGTGCGACAGGTGTGCGGAGAAGGGCCAGCTGACTGCAGTCAGTGCTGGGAGCGGAGTAGAGTGGCCAATTGCAGCAGGCAGTTGCGTGCTCCGTTCCGTGTGGCTACAAAGTAACTTCCACGATGTGCCCACTAGACATTGAGAAAATAGATATGGAGATTCTGATAATTATTATTATTATTATTAAGCATTACAATCCATGAAGGCTTTTTGCTGCAGAATGGACAATGTTGAACCACTTTGCTCTGTCTTTACAAGTAATTTGCCACTGTCTGTCATGTCCTAGTTTTCTGAGATCGTCTTGAATATTGTCCAAGTATCTCATGCGTGGGCGTCCAAGAGGTCGTCTTCCGGTGGGAATCTCTTCAGTCACTTTCTTGATGGTCCTGTTTGGTGGTGCTCTGATGACATGCCCTATCCATTTCAGTCTTTTGGCTTTAATTTTGGCCACTATATCGGAGTCTTTATATAATTTGTAAATTTCATTGTTATTTAGCAATCTCCATTCATCACTGATCCTATCTCTTATGGGTCCAAATATTTTTCTCAAAATTTTTCGTTCAAATACTCTTAATCTGTTTTCCTCTTTTTTTGTGAGAGTCCAGGTTTCAGATCCATAGGTGAGTACTGGTATAATCAATGATTTGTATACTTGTAGTTTGGTGTTCCTAGATATTAACTTGCTTTTGAAAACTGTCAAGAGACTATAGTAGCATTTGTTAGCCTTCTGAATTCGTGATTCTATTTCAATTTTTATGGAGTTGTCAGAGGTTACTATTGTACCAAGGTAATTAAATTCATTTGTCTTTGTGAAAGCTGTGTTATTAATTTGCAGTACATTATTATTTGATGGATAGCGGGATAAGATAAAGTACATTGTTTTGTCTGTATTCAGCTGGAGGCCTGTGCCATTTGTGGCTTTAATTAATTGTGCTGTAAGAAGCTTCAAATCATTCTCACTGTCAGATAATAATGCAATGTCATCAGCGTATGCTACAATGTTAATTTTGCTTTCCAGTTGTGCTCCAATTTGTAGTAGCTTTACTTTTTGGATTATTCTATTGATTACTATGTTAAAGAGAACTGGTGAGAGTGAATCCCCTTGTTTGACTCCAGATTCTGATAATGGAAGTGGAAAAAAGGCCTTGTATTTGGGATGTAAGGACCGAGGAATACAAGGACAGAAATAAGAAGGTTGCAGCATGGCATGAAATCTGCTGTGCATTATTCGATGATTTCGCAGATCATTCAAGCACAGAGAATAAATCCGTTGGTAAGTTTTTCGTCCACTATTAGAATAATAGAATTGGTTAAAAGATCACTCTGAATTGCAACATAGTTAGCGAATTCGTTAAGTATTTTTGTTTAGAGATTGCTGAACAATGATAAGTGTTGAGAAAGTCCTGCATTTCTATTATTGTTGACATGTTACACATTGATCATGTAACAACAATGCACAAATATAACAATAGAAAAGAACAGCATATTTGGACAATAATATGTAAGAATTGGCAATAACGGTATCGATTCTTTTGCATCGCATGAATTAAGCCACATGATCGCCTTGGGCAATTACAACGTTGGATAGAGTGATAAATCACTAAAAATAGAACACTAAACAAACCAGGTTCAGTAAGCACTGCTCTCATACGAGTTTCTGGATAGTATATGAAAGAGTCAACAATAGCTAGTTAGTCAGTTTTATTAAGTCTCAGGTGAATTTACAGGTGTAATTACCGATAATAACAAGCTAGAACAATAAAATTAATAAAACTGTAAATATTAAGGAAAGTGCATAAAAAAGTTCATTTTCTGCTCTATGTAACACCTCAGATTTTGCTGTCCTGCCAAGGCCCTTTACCAGCCTCACTTACAAAATAATTTGCCATTACATCTCTGTTTCTTATTGCTGACACACTTCTTCTTCTTTCATCCAAGTTTGTTGCAGTCTCAAATCCATTCACAATAAATGTGTCTTCAATTTGGTGCCCATCTCTCTCACGCACATAATTATGTAGAACACAACATGCTTTTGTTTTGTCAACAGCCAAATCCAATTTCACATTCATGGCTCGCTGGAACACGTGCCATTTGTTCGATAATATGCCGAAGGAACATTCAACGTACCTACGAGCCTGTGACAAACGGTAGTTGAAAATTCTCTTCTCGCGCGTCAACATTTTACCACTATACGGTCGTAGTACGTGTTCTAAGAGTCCAAATGCTTCGTCAGCAACAAACACATACGGTTAACTATCCCAGTGGCATTTGGTAAGCCAGAGGGCTCTGGTATACACAATGTATTTCGGTTCAGACGTTTCCACACGGTAGATTTTTTAAAAATTGTGCTGTCTGAATCTTTTCCAAACGAGCCAATGTCAAGAAAAACTAATCTATAATCTGAGTCTGCCACTGCTAAAAGAAGAATGGAAAAGAAGTCCTTATAATTATAAAACAGTGAACCACTCGTCTTTGGTTTGACCAATCGAATGTGTTTACCATCGATTGCCCCTATGCAATTTGGGAAATTTGCACGGATTTGGAATCCATTGGCAATATTCTTCCACTCCTCCTCTGTCGGCTGAGGCAGACACTTATCACGCAGGCAGCCCCAAATCGCACAGCACACTTTCCTCACTATGTCACTGGCTGTTGACTTGCCTATTCTGTATGTATAGTGCAGATCAACTAAGTGATAACCAGTAGCCAAATACCTAAAGCCAAAGATATAAATGTATAAAAATTACGTTCAATATTTAGTCATTATTTAATGATGTTAAAGATTTTAAAGTTACGTTAAATTTCCGTTTCTTTTTTCTCCTTTGTAGGCCAGAAGGCACAACAAAAGTGGCGTAACATTAGGGACTATTATCGGAAATATGTAAGGAAAGTGAACAAATCTGGCTCAGAAGCAGTAAGAATATTAAAATACGTGTACGCTGACCAGCTGGGGTTCTAGGCACCTGTTTTAGAAACAAGAGATTCAGTTTCAAGTCTACAGGAAGACGAAATTCAGCATTTGGAACATCCTTTGGAATTTTCCCTGGCAGAAGACGACACCAGCAATCCAATAACATCAGTTGACGCCTCAACACCTGAGCAGATTTCAGTAGGCTTATCAGTTCCACAAAAGAAAACGAAAGTGAGAAGCGTGAAAACAGATCTTGAAGCTAAATTATCCAAATTTCTGGGTAGTCCTCCAATTCGTTCTCCGTCCGCTGAGGACGAAGACAAATCTTTTTTGATTCCTTGTTGCCCACGCTGCGTAAGTTTGATTTAGATCAAAAACTAGAATTCCGTATGGAAGTTTTACGCCTACTTCAGAGCATCCAAAACGCAAAATCGCAACCATTTCATGGCTTTATGCAGCGTGTCAGCAACCTAGGCAACATGCACCAACGCATGCAGTAAGCTCAGGACATTTCCAAACATTACATACACAAGGAAATATGTACAACCAGCGTGCAGCTCCTCAATTAGTGCAGATGCAGTCTCAACAGTATCGAGCTGAAAGAATTCTGACGTCTAGAGAACAACGGCCTTCTATTTCACCAGAGTTTATATTGATTCTGACTCTTGAGTAGATGGTTTTCGCAGAAAAGTGAATTAAAAGGACTTACTTTCCCTTTTTGCATGTCCATTCTGTTAATTTCATTTACTGTTAATTGATGTTTCTTATCCTCAAAAGACAGATTTACATGTAACATTTCATTCAATATCAATAAAGAAAAGAGAATTAAACTTGTTCGTCTATTGACCTAATCATTATCTTTTTTTTAATTGAAATGAAAGAGTTGTTAAAACTAGTGACAGACATTACTGGGTTTCTTTAATTTTAGCTGAGATAATTTTTGGCTGAGACAGGATACTTACACATTAGAATTCACTTACCTTAAAGTTATAGCCAGCATTTCCATTGAAGGTATAGCGAGTCTCATGTTCGTGTCTTGCTTCTGTAAAGCGTTTCTAAGCGTGTGATGTAATTCATCGAAGCTTGAGAAAGACATTCGGAAATAGTTGAAAAATTTCATTTCATCCTCTCGTAGCTCGTTAAATATAACGTAAAACGCTCCTTGCAACAACCGACTACTAACTACTGAATGCACCCAGTACTTTCGGTGTATTTTTCTCGTTTTCAGTATTTTTAACCCTACGTATGCCACTACTGCACAGTGTCGAGCATCCATCGCGACTACCAGCTTAAAAAAAAAGGAGAGAACAATTCAGTCTATTTGATTGGCCTCCTCGCGGCTACGAAGCGAACTATCTTCATTCTAAGAACATTTCGCGCTGTACTAGAATGAAAAGTGTATTTTTTTCTCGTCTCTATTGTCATTTAATCGCAAGGTAAACAGTTACCAGGTCGACTTTACTTACTTTCTTAAAAATTGTGTTGATAATAGTTAATTAATGTTTCGTGAATGAAACAGTGTAGACAAGAAAAAATGACACATACAGCAAATAGCTAACTCTGCACCTGAATCTGCAAATGTCTTTTTCTACTTTTAAAATGATGAACCTCTTAAAGATGCAACGTTAACATAAAGTGTGACTGTAAATGCCTTCATGGACGACATGCGTAAAATAAACACGACACAACTCTGCATTGTGAGCGAGAATAGCCTCGAGTGTGGCGCGCCATAGGCAGCTGCGGCCAAGCGCTAATATATGTTACTAGATTACTCGAGACTGGAAAGAGATATGGCTCTCCTTCCAGTGTTAAAAACAATTTCGACATCTTAGCTACAATTCGTACGCAGCATTATACGACCTCAAATGCACCAAACGCAAAGTAGCCAGCGACGACATTTTTTACTGCAAACTTTTCAAAATATGCGCTAAATTTTACTTAATTATGAGGTATCACGATAACCAGGGGCAGCAGCGAAAAGAAAACCAGTTCATTATCAAGCTGTGATATCAGGCTATAACATGCGTAAAAATAAATTTTTTTCGTCGAATAGTTTCCTCACAATCGAATGAGAGAGATTGCGTAGCGCAGAACACAGACGAATTCCAAAACAGTGGTTTTTAATTTTTTACACGAAAAGTATAAGTTGTAATGAGAAACTAACTACATGGACGGATGTAGCTTTCCTTCGTTTACATGAAACAATTTTTTTCGAGACAAAATAGATGACTAGATATTTGGCTCTCCGCACGAACATTCCGCAGCTAGCCGCATGGCTGCAGGACTCTGCGTCTAGCCGCAGGCCGTCGACCGTTGCGGAAACAATCCGCTCGTGTGGCCCTGACCTTAACCGCCTCCAAGGCAGGATCGTTATACGGCGCTACGCCTCAAGATCAATGAGAAGACAAAGTAAATGGCGATAAGGTAGTGCCAGAGGGAGTATGCAGATACCAGCCTTCCTTATCAGTCGTAACGTGTATCCGGGTGGAGCTCGAGCTGTCGCTGCGGAGGGGAATGATGGTGACGCAGCACTTTTCCCCGACGCCGGAGGCCGGGCCTATATGAATAGAGTGGGGCCGGCCTTGGTAGTCAGTCGCATCAGGGCAGCCAACAGCAGCAGGCATGGGCATCGAGAAGTACGCAGGACGCGTCGCGCTGGTGACTGGCGCCAGCTCTGGCATCGGCGCCGCCATCACACAGGCGCTGCTCAGACACGGCCTCACCGTCGTCGGCCTGGCTAGGAGGGTCGACAGGGTCAAGGTAGGCGTTTCCTGGAAAACACTTCTCACGTAATCAAACCACTCAGTCCATTTCTTTCAGTACTCTCTCTCTTTCAACTACTTAGTGACAGTCATTAGTCTCTTTCTTACCTATTACACGCAAAATCACCATTCCTCTATTCTGCATATGCTCCTTCTCGTTTCACATACAATTTTCTCTGTTATACTCCTTCCAGTTCCATGTCAACTGTTCCAGAATACCACAGCACTTGTCCCACTGCCCTATTCTTGTTTTGTACAGGTTTTTACATAGAAGACAAGTTCTAAAGGGTAAAACTGACTGGAAACGCGCTTAAAATATAACTGTGAGCATACAGCTACATCTGCGAGGGATGTAAGAAATGTACTGACACTACCAAAGTTTTTATTTATTTATTTTTTTCAAACAATAATATTGTTACCTTCAAAATCCTTTCTGCAGCTATACACCAGAGGAGTAGTAGTTCCCATCCTTGCTTGCAGCGCTGAGAAGCTTCAAGTGGTAGAGCCTTTAAGATGCTGGTCACATTCTTTTCAATCTTCTCCAGAGTCCCAAAATGACGTCCTTTGAAGACATTTTTCATATTCGAGAAAAGAAAAAAGTGGGTGGGTGGGTGGTTTTGGGGAAGGACACCAGATAGTGAGGTCATCGGTCTCATCGGATTAGGGAGGGATGAGGAAGGAAGTCGGCCGTGCCCTTTCAAAGGAACCATCCCGGTGTTTGCCTGGAGCGATTTAGGGAAATCACGGAAAACCTAAATCAGGATGGCGGACGCGGGATTGAATCGTCGTCCTCCCGAATGCGAGTCCAGTGTCTAACCACTGCGCCACCTCACTCGCTAAAGAAAAGAAAAAAAAAAGTCACAAGGACTCGGATATGATGAACAGGGGTGCTGTGGAACACCAGGCATGCTTTTTGAGGTGAAAAGTTCCGTCATGGAAGTGATTATGTGACAGGGGACATTGTCATGATCCAGCATTCACTTGTCTGCAATGTCAGTCTCATTCGACTGGCCCTATTCCAGAGCCTTTCAAGGATATCTTTGCAAAACGCTTGGTTGACAGTTTGTCCTGGAGGAACAAATTCTTTATGCCAGATACACCTACTGTCAAAAAAGCAAATCAGCATTGTTTTGATCTTTGATCTGCTCATTCGAGCTTTCAGTCCAGGAGATGTCTCAGTGTGCCACCCCTCACTTTGCGGCTTTGTCTCATGACTATACTCAAAAATCAAGGATTCATCACCTGCGGTCACACCACTGAACCATTCGTGATCATTGGCTGTCCTTTCAAGAAGATTAACGCACGCGTTTCTTCGACTGTTCTGCTCAGTTGTGAGGTTTTTCGGCACATTTTTGGCACAAACTTGGCAGGTGCATATTTTTGGTCAAAATTTGATGTGTGGTGAAAGAGTTTAACAGGTCACCTATCATCCTTATTGTTAAACATCGGTCTTATCTCACAAGAGCTCGAACGTTTTCGTCGATTTTTGAAACTGAAGATTTCCCTCAGCGAGGTTCATCTTCAGCGTGTTCTCAGTCTTCCAAAAATGAATTGTGCCAGCGAAAAACTTGTGCGTTTGGTTAATAATGTTCCCTATAGAGCTATTTCAACTCTTCTAAGGTCGCAGTCGCGGATTCCCCAAGTTTCATACAGAATGAATGAAATGAGCGTTGGCTGGGAGGCCCCATCTGGGAAAGTTCGGCCACCAAGTGCAAGCCCTATTTCAGTCGGCGCCACATTAGGCGACTTGCGCGCCGGTGATGAGAACGAAATGATGATGAGAACAACACAACAATCACTCCCCGAACGGAGAAAATATCCAACCCTGCCGGGTATCGAACCCGGGTCCACTTGTATGGGAGGCGAGCACGTTACCACCTAACTAAACAGGCGAACTTTAGCACATAAGCCGGCCGCGGTGGTCTCGCGGTTCTAGGCGCGCAGTCCGGAACCGTGCGACTGCTACGGTCGCAGGTTCGAATCCTGCCTCGGGCATGGACGTGTGTGATGTCCTTAGGTTAGTTAGGTTTAAGTAGTTCTAAGTTCTAGGGGACTGATAACCACAGCAGTTGAGTCCCATAGTGCTCAGAGCCATTTGACCCATTTTTTAACACATAACTTGATGGCGTATCACTGCTCTAAATTCCGCTGCTCCATTTTCGTAACACCAAACAAAACACAAAAATCACGACATGGCTGAAGCGAGCTGAAACGCGGACTATGCCTGACTGTGGAAGGGATGAACACACTGGTCTATACAAGTAGAACAATACAGTGTTGCCACATTGCTCGCACTGTTGTCTGTCGCATTACTTTTCTCACACATCTCGTGTACTCCCCGTGTTGCGGAGGATACCCCTTCCCTGCTCCAGTCGCCAATAGTGTGAGTGAAGAGCCTCCTTGTGAGCTCGCATCTCTTGAATTTTTGCTTCAGAGTCTTTAGACGGAATATATTTTGGGAGAAGCAATGTTTCGGTTGATACTTCTACTAATGTACACTGTCGAAATTTTAATAATAAAACACGCCTTCATGCAGAGTTCTCTCTTGCAGCATCTGTCACTAGCGGGCTGAGCATCTTTCCTGATTCTTTCGCGCTTACTAAGTGAACCAGTGGAGAAAGCGCTGCTCTTCTTTCGACGTTTTTCACTTCCTCTAACAGTCCTATCTGGTAAAAATATTTACACGAACTGTATTCGCAGTCCCGAATGGTGACAACTATCAGCTATATAAGGCAATGGCAACAGTGAAAATTTTTACTCTATCGGCACACGGACCTGGGTTTCCCACTCTGCACGAGTGGTCACCTTATCCGCTTTGGCTATTCGTGCACGACTCATAGCTAGACCCATATTTCTATATGTCGTCCTTCCTGCGTCACAGTCTATACTCATACACACATTACGTGATTCCTACACAGGGGAGGACATTTTAATTGAATGTCGCTATCTGGTGCCGGCAGAAAAATATGAATTTATAGTGCCTGTGTTGCTAAGAACATGTATGCATGTCTGAAGGAACATTACACCGTTCTTCTCAACAATACAGGCTACCTTCTTTGTCGATGGAGTACACCTTTCAGTATATCTCAGCCTATCATCTGCCTTACCTGCGGTTGGCTTTATGTGGGTGTTCCTCTTTAAATCAATGCTGACGTGTACTGGCACATATTATTTAATGGACTTGACTGCTTCCAATGTTCGTTTTGAAATCGTGCAATCATGCAGTTATGGATCTTTCCGTGTGTTTATGCTCAGTATGTTGCATTTGCGTATGTTGAGGATAAACTTCCGACTCCTGCGCCAAGTGTCGATCCTCTGCACGCCTCCCTGTATTTCTCTACGCTTTTCTAACGCTTCGCCTTCTTTGTACATAACGCGCATATAGATATTCTGGAAATTAATTGTCCTTTAACAATCCCTCTGGATACACCAGAAGTTACTTTTACGTCTGACGATTTCTCTTGGTTTAGAAAAATTAGAATGACCTCAGCTATTAATGCCACTCATCTGTAAAAGTGGCCACTGCATAATAGCTTTTTTGTCAGTCTTTGGAACAAAATACACCACTGATTCTGCGTATCAGGGATCCGACAGTGTGTTGGTAACTTTATGGAAATATTAGGCATTAGATGTCTACACATAGATAGGCCTAGTGTAATTCGTGTACGCGATAATGGCGCTCGATAGCGACCCCTATGGGTTCTACAGGATTTACATCAGGCCAACTTAATCGCCGAGACATCAATGTGAATTCACAATAGAGCTCCTCAAACTCCGGTAGCACAGTGGTGGCTCCGAGAGACAGAAAATTGTACTGCTGAAAAAGTGGACGTCGGGGAAGTCATCGAGCATGAAGGGACGCAAGTGATTCGCAGCTGTCAGCGTATCTTCGATTGATACCGTGGGTCCCATGCAAGCGCAGGAGAATGTCTCCCACAGCATAATATTGCTTCCAAAAGCCTGCGCCCTTGAAGCGCTGCACGTTTCGAGCTGCTGTTCAGCTCGATGACGTCGTTTGTGGAGACGACTATCGACCTAGTGTAGCGAAAATGTGATTCACCAGAAGAGCTAACAGGTTTCCATTGATCGACGGTCGAATCCCGCTGGTCCTGTGTCCACTGCAATCGTTATTGACGATATCATAGGGTCAACATGTGAACACTTAGGGGTGGTCTGCTGTGCAACTCTACATGCAACAATGCACGTTGAGTGGTGTTCTCCTAAACACTTGTGATTGAATCAGCATTGTGCTCTTTCGGCAGAGAAGCCACAGATCACCATCTGTGTTACTTCACAGGATAGACGAGCCTCCGATCCCCAAGTTCGGGCAAAGGCTTGCTGGTTATTGGGAGCTCCAACGATCCCTTGGGGTACGCCTGAAGTTACCTTTACGTCTGACGATTTCTCTCGGTTTAGATAAATTAGAATGACCTCAGCTGTTAATGTCACTCACCTGTAAAAGTGCGTATGCATGTGACAACGCCATCTGCCGGTCACAGTACTAGCCTCGCTCTTTAGTATCTCTGTACACAGTGAGAGAGAGGCTGTTACTGTGTTTGATAGTGCAGCGCGCGTGCAACGGCAGCTGTGAGTGAGTGAAAGCCAATGAATCGTGTGGGCGTTGGCAACTGCTAAGTGAAAAGGTACTTACTGGGAGAGAGAGTGGAGTGGAGGATGAGTTGTTTTCATGCACATTACATGCACAGTTCAAAGCGCAAAAATTCATACAGGCGCTTTGGAGAGGAATAGTGATTGTGACACTAATGAAGATGAAAGAGAAGTTCCGAAATGTGACGTCCAGTAGCTGAAGGAAACGTAAGGCAACGTGAATGAGCACCTTAATCCCCAAAAACACCACGACAAGCGTACTGTGGCGCGCTGGTGAGCGGACACTGGACAGTATTTATGAGGACTGTAATAACCGCAGTTACAATTTTTTTAGGAAACTAATGGGTCGTGATAGCTACTTTCTTTCGAAATCTATCTAGGAGGTGATTACGTGTTGTGCTAAAGGCAGGATGCATGTCCATCGAAGGAAACTTAACACCAAAACTGAAGACTTTATAGGAATAAGACTTTAAAGGAGTAAGAGCATGATTTGATACAGATAAGAACAATGGATCAGTTGTGCGTAATTGGCACTATCAAGTGTGGACTATCGAAGCGGCTACAGCTGTTCTTCCGGACTACTTTAAACCTCGTTGCGAGTACGTGGGTGCCTTCGAAGAAGAATGTGTAGGCACATGACTATAGACTTCGCTAGCTAACACATGCAAGAAACCCGTATTATAATGCAGACAGCAGAATCATTTGCGGTAGATGTGAACGTGTTTATTAAACACGAAAACATAAGAAAGGAACGCATGTGCAACAGTGACCAGACTCATTTTTTATGGACTACCGTCTTCCTCAACGCTACCAGACATAGCAGCTGCTGCGATAAAGTCTGATCCTAAAGTCCACACATAGTTGAATAATAGCTGCGCCGGTATTCAAGAGTGCAGACGTAGAGTTTCAATGAAGTGTTTAACAGATTTTACATTTGTTTTCAGGAAGCACAAGAGACGTTTAATCCGAAGAAGCAAAGAAACTAGCAGCAACTTACCCATGGAACAACCATGTTAATCGAGTAATAGTGGATTTCACAACTCGTTATCACTCTGTTGCCAACAACCAACTTTCTGCACTAGAATACATCCTTTTATATGAGTGTCAAAGTTTTCATTACTAACAAGGGAATGGTCAGACTTGTCATGCCGAAACATGTATTGCTTTTTTTAGCACTGTTATTTAACTGTGCAAAAGGTCCGTATGCAAAATTGTAGCTGCTGACATGAACTGGAAGTCAGCTAAAAAAAATCACGAACATGTCTGTGTTTCCTGCTTGGCGCTTGCAGTGACAGCTGGCCACCCCTGGAAATGGGGAGTCGCGAGCGTTGTGCGCATGGTCGGCAAGTGCGGCCGTCTTATCGCGGCGTTCATTAAAGAGGAATAACGCTGCACGGTTTTGGTGGAAAGGGGAAACGAATATTCGTTTCTGTGGCATGCACGTCCTTTTAATTTCTGGTACGTATTTCGAAACATACCGTCCTGAAACTGGTTAGAGATGTGAAAGATGTTCTGTACATGTTCATCTATACTCCGCAAGCCCCTTTACGATTTACATTCAATCTCCCCTCACAGGTGATGGCGAACCCTGTAAATGTTTTGCTGCTTGCCATGGAGATATACCACAGACGCCAAATGAAGCAATCAACAGAAAACACGCGTGAAGACTATGTGTTGTGCGACATGGTTGTTAAACATCTCGACGAGCATGTAAATGGCGCAGACATGTGGCTATAAACAACCGAAACACTCGATATTGCAGACTGTGAATCTACAGACGGCGAAGACACCGACGAAAGTTACACTCATGAAGACTCTTCGAGTGCTAGTGCCACGTACCATCATCAATTATCTCCGAAAGTAACACCAGCAACTACAATTACCTTATCAGACAAAGAAAAAGCGGTGACGTATTGGTTGAACGAAAATGGTAAGAAACGCCTACGTGTCAGTACTGCTCAAAATAAGTATCGCTTTGTCCGTTCTGAACGTGAATTGTATAGATGGAAAAAGGAAGCCGCTGGACGACGTAAGAGTCGACTGGAAATTGCGACGGAGATAAATGCGCGACTTTTTGAGCTATTTACCGATGCCAGACAACAGTCATTTAGTGTCAGCGATACAACTTTGCGTGATTGGGCGTTAGAGATTGCCAACGCGATAGGCGCTAAAGAATTTACAGCTTCTTGAAGTTGATTAGTCGCTTCAAAAGATCACATAAAATTGTGGCAAGAAAAATAACAAACTTTGTATCGAGCTTTTCTTACGAATGCAAAAAATGAGATCGCTAGTTTTAGTGAATCGTACGTGTACAGTGCAGGTCAGTCAGGTTTTCAAAAAGAAATGCGTGCGGAAAGAACACTGTCATTCAAAGGGGAAAAACATATTGAGGCGATTGCGCAGTCCACGACTGCACTCACCCATTCATATACTACAATGCCCATAATTAGTCTGGATGGTTCATTGCTGCCTAAACTATATGTGTGTCTTCAAGAACCAACTGGACGTTTTCGACCACGTGTCAAAAGAACAATCTTCTACGCAAACAGTCTTGTGGTAGACGCATCAAAGTCTGGAAAAATGGGAAATGAAAATGTTACACTTTTCATGCCTCATGCTTTTCTTCCGTTCTGCGGGAACAAATCTCTTCTTCTAGATTCGTGGTCAGGTCATAAAAGGTCTGATTCATTAAAAGCTGTATTTCGAGCCCACCCTGACAAAGAAGTAGAGATACTTCAGATTCCACCCGGCACGACGAACGTAATTCAACCTTTAGACAGAGAATTGTGAAAATATTCTCAAGCTGCAGTCAGTAGTACATTATCAATTTTCCTCCCCACGGTTTCAGAATTTGATTAAATATGTGTGGCACTCGTCGAAATATACTGATACTAGGCCTGATTCATTCCTAACACCAGCCCAGTTTTGTCTACGGACATCTAACAACGTCTGTGATTCGCAGGGCTGCCATATGTAGTCTTTGCTTGTATGTTCTTGGTGCACAAAAAACCTGTTTTGAACATTGTATCAATATTTCGCATTTTTGCGGTAATTACAAGAAATAAAATTTGGACGTGTTCTAAACCGTATATTTATTTGTGTCTATTTCATATCTATTTGGAAAGAATGTTGTAGATAACATATCAGCCATATTTGTCAACGAATGTTTCGTTATCATACGATCGCTTTCACTGGGGGAATCAGCTCTCTCACTGCTGTGGCGAGAGAGCGGCGCGTAGCGAATGCCACCTTGTCCCTAGATGGCGTTGGTATAACGTAGCAAAAGACGTCAGGGTTGTACAAGAGGCAGTTATAAGCGCGGAAACCATGCGACAATAATGTCTTACTTCATAAAATTGTTTACAGACTTCCAGGTCATGTCAGCAGCTAAAATTCTGCATACAGACTTCTTGCAATGTTAGCTCACAGTGGTAAAAAAAGCAACACAGGTTTCGACATGACAAGTCTGACCATTCCCTTGTAAGTTCATATTCCTGTTATTGTCACATTTCATATCTGATAACTGTGGTCTTTAATGTAGGACTACTGCAATGTGCATGCACCGAAAATGAAGCAGTATTCCTAGATGTTGCCCGTGTCAAGTCTGTTCACTATTCCATCTACCTGTGCTTTAATTACTTCACTGAAACTCTACGTTTGCACTTCGATAACGAGTAAAGGAAAAATGAACAAAACAGCAACTTCTATTTTGGGAACTATGGCTCTGTCAGTACAGCTTATGACGTTCAGTCTCTAACGAAATTTGGACTTATGTCAAATAATAACTTGGTGATGACTTGTGACTCTGATGGCCATTATTGTCGGTGACATGGAATCGTTTCTCCAACGGTTTGTGCTGATATAGTGCAAAGTGACATTTTAAACCAATGCGGAGATTCATAGACAAATGACCTTCATGGATGGCAGGAGATTTTAAAACGTGTCATTCGAACTTGTTAGATTCCCTTCCAAGTGAATTCTTTCCCCTACGTGTTCACTTATTACATCACCTGTGCTCTTCATTTTTAACTCCCTTCAGTGATGCTGCATTTAAAATAATACCTCTATCTTTTCCTGTGGATTTTCCCCCATGATTTATGTTGTATCATGCAGTACTGTGCTCTCATTGTACACTACCAATAACTTCTTTGTTAGTTCAACCTGTACATTCGATGCAAGAAAGCATCTTTTGTAACAGAAACCCTTTCTCACTCAGTAATCTGTTCCTTATGTGCCCTGTACCATGGTATTCTTTTACTTTGTGGATAACTGAGTTCCTTTATTTCTTCCGCTGTGTTTTCCCAACCACTGTTGTAATTTTTACCACAGATTTCTACCTTCGTCCAACCTTTGTCACTGATCTTTTGGGTTTCATCCAGTCAGTGGCTCATTGAAGCATTCCTTTCTCGCTATTACAGTTGTATTTATTGCTTAACGTTTTGTCATTACTTCTTCGCCACGAATTACAGTCATCATTGCGATAAGTGGGCAACCTGTATGACATTTCCTAAGACTGCAAACAGCTTTTCTTGCTGACAGGGAATGTAAACATCTGTAAACAGAAGTAGTTACCTGACCACTCTTTTCCTTTCGTTAATCAATGTGTGTCAGGGTAGCAGTAATAGTCCAAAATCTGTGGTGTCCTAAGTGAAAAGAGATGGAAACTCGTTATTTTCACTTTTGATTTTGACTTTCACTCTGTGGATGTTTGCGAATTCTAATGACTGCACGAAACACAGAGTGCAGTGAAGTTAGTTGAGCTGTTAGCGAACTAAATTTTTTTTTGGTGATAGGTAGGAAAGCCAGATTTTAACTTGCGGCAATTTACATTGCTGCACGTAACACTAACTGTAGCGAAGGTAATTAGACTGTCTCAAGTAGAAGTCTATTCATTATACTGAGAAATATTTTTCTAATTAATTGTATTTTTTACAGTGTCAGCTGTTACTTATTACCCTTTACATATTTTAGTTGTGAAAACAGACAGTCGTACAGGTATGACATATCGTAAGAAGCGTTTAAGCACTTTCACATTAAAGTACTCACTTCAAGTATTAGCTAAAAGAATGCATACGACTTTCAATCATTACTGATTTCCTACTGTGGAACGTGAGCACCAATCTTCCTCGCGGCCCTGGCTCTGCTAGAGTCCTGTGAGTCACAGCGCTTCATCCGCTGTTTGCTTCTTTTCTTACAGGCACTCGCGCTGAAGGACGCCCCTGGTAAACTGCACGCTATTCAAGGCGATGTCGCAGACGAGAGCAGCGTCGTGGCAGCGTTCAAGTGGATCAAAGAAAACCTGTCCGGCGTCGACATCTTAATCAACAACGCTGGCGTGATCACTGAGGCCGATCTGACGTGTAAGTATGCGAGTGTCTTCCGAAAAGTTTTTACGAAACTATACAGTATGATGACTGCAATTTTTACTCTTCTGATAAAAGCATGAGTCTGTTAAGCTGCTCTCAAGATCCGCCGATGTTGTCTGCCGTTGGAGCGCAACAAGACGTATGTAGTAAAATGCTCATCCACTACTTTCATCAATTTTGATGGAACTTATCACAGCATAAGTACACAGCTGATAGTCAAGACAGTGTCGCACAATAACAATCTCATGACCATTAATTTATTAGTAAAAGGGAACTTTCCTTTTTTATGACACATTTAGATTATACAGTCGTCTGAAGGGGTACTGAAATAAAAAAAATTAAACATGACTTTCAAACAACGCACAAACAAACAGTATAAATACTACGGCTCCAAATAACATTTTACAAAACAAAACACGTGTGTAGTAACAAATTGTATTCCAAAATTCTAAAAGCTAATTATGAGAAAAGCGATAGACTTTCTCATTCAGGAAACTGGTCTGCAAAACACTGGTTACGAAATTCGCTGTTACAAAGTGGAAATAGCTTTCGAGATTTAAAAAATATCTATAACAAAACATTCATTTCAAAATACACGAAACTGTGACATTATAACAGACTCATCAAACCAGATGTTCGTTAATGGGGCCTGTAACACTCATTTTAAACAGAAAGATGGACATTGAAGAAATTCGAAAGAGAAAAAGGAAAGTTATCAGGAAAACTGTAGGTCTAAATTATACTAAAGATGGTTCATACAGACCAAGAGCAAGTAAAGAAACTGAAAAGTGTACCAATATTTATTCGAACACGAAAAAACGCAGGCTAAAAGTCTATGGAAAAACTAGGAAAAAAAAGATTCAACCAAATTAACTTGACGGTTTCTGGAATAAAATAAAATAAAATAAATCGGCGTTTTAAAAGAAAACCTGAAGCAACCAGGAATAATATAGCTATATGCACCACACAGAAAAAAGTTAGGCGAAAAATTCTCGACTGGACAGTTGGCCTGACAAATACACTGACGGAAAAAAAATTACAACACCAAGGAAGACGTTGTGCCCCATAAACGAAAATTGGTAGGCGTGTTTCTACAGCTGAGAGATGATGTCTATTCAAATTTCGTGACAGTCACGTAGGAGAGGTGGTAGTAGCGCCACTATGAGGGTGCAAATCAGGTTTGCTTTAAATACACGCTGTATCGGTCTTTAGCGTCACGTACCTTTGAGATTGGACGTGGTGAGTTGATGTTAGTCAAGAATGCCTTTAAGACGAAAAAGGCGCTGAGTTTGAACGAGGTCGTGTAAAAGGGCTACGAGAAGTTGGATGTTCCTTCTGCGATTTTGCAGAAAGACTTGGCAGGAAAGTAGCCATAATAGACGACTGCTGTAACGGTGTTCACAAGAATGTAAGATCACAAGCCTAGGCTCCGAACGACCACGTGGCATTACCGAGGCACACCCACCGTTTTCGGCGTTTGGCTTTGGCACACCGTACTGCATCTGAAGCGGCAGTTTGAGCAGCAGTTGACACAACAGTGACACAACGAACTGTTACAGATCTCTTACTTCAAGGACATCTCCGTACCAGACGCCCTCTAGCGTGCATTCCACTGACGCCCAACCACCGCCTTTTGCCTCTTCAGTGGTGCCGAGCGAGAACTCATTGGAGGGCAGCGTGGAGATGTGTTCTGTTTTCTGATGAATGCCGGATCTGCCTTGGTGCCAGTGATGGCCGTGTGTTGGTCAGGACGAGGCTGGTAGAAGACCTGCACCCAACATGTCAGCGTGATAGACGCACTTGACCTACTCCTAGAGGTATGGTCTGAGGTGTGATTTCGTATGACAGTAGGTGTATTCCCGTGGTCATCTCACGCACTCTGACTGCATATTTGTACGTCAGTCTGGTGCTTCGACCTGTTATGTTGTCATTCATGTAAAGCATTACAGGAGGTGCTTTCCAACAGGATAACGCTCGCCCACATACTGTTGTTGACCCAACAAACTCTACAGAGTGTCAACATGTTTTCTGGCCTGCTCGAACGCCAGATCTGTCTTCAATCGAGCGCATATGGGACGTCATCGGACGACAACTCCAGCGTCAACCACAAACAGCATTAACTGTCCCCGTACTGCCGGACCAAGCGCAACACGCACCGAACTTCATCCTCCACACTGACATCCGGCACCTAAGCAACACAATGCATACAACACAATGCATGCACGTTTGTTCGCTTGCGTTCAACATTCTGGGGGTCACACTGGTTATTAATTACCAGAATTTAATTATTTTTTCTTTTTGCGTTATCAGTCTTCTGACTGATTTGATGCGGTGTGCCACGAATTCTTCTCTTTTGCCAAACTCTTCATCTCAGAATAGCACTTGCAACAGACGTAGTTAGTTATTTGCTGCATAAAATCCTAATATCTGGCTTCCTTTACAGTTTTTACCCTCTACAACCTCCCTCTAGTACTATGGAAGTTATCCCATGTTGTCTTATCAAGTGTCCTTCCATCCTGTCTCTTCTTCTCGCCAGTGTTTTTCACATATTCCTTTTCTCACCGATTCTATGGAAACCATTCTCATTCCTTACCTCGTCAGTCCACCTAATTCTCAACATTCCTCTGTAGCACCACATCTCAAATGCTTCGATTCTCTTCTGTTCTGGTTTACCGAGAGTCCATGTCTAGGACAAAAACAAAATAGTGTTTTGCTAAAGGCGGAACCAACTAAAAAACATATGTTATTGTTAAAGCAAACACAGACAAAAGAGCTGCAACATCAAGATGATGAGTCCATGTTTCACTAGTGTACATTGCTGAGCTCCAAACGTACATTCTCAGTAATTTCTTCATCAAATTAAGATCTGTGTTTAATATTAGAAGACTTCTCGTGGCGAGGAACGCCCTTTTTGCCAGTGGTAGTCTGCTGTTCATGCCCTCCTTGCTCCATCCGTCATGGGTTGTTTCGCTGCCTAGATAGCAGAAGTTCCTAACTTCATTTACTTCGTGATCACCAATCCTGTCTCACTTTCGTCATTTCTGCTACTTCTCATTAATTTGGTCTTTCTTCGATTTCCTGTGAATCTACACTCTGTACTCATTTTCCAGTTCATTCGGTTCAGCAGATCCTGTAATTATTCTTCATTTTCACTTGGAACAACAACGTCATCAGCGAATCTTATTATTGATAACCATTCACCTTGAATTATAATTCCACTCTTGAATTTTTCTTTTATGCCAGTCATTGCTTCTTCGATGAACAGTAGGGGCGAAGGACTACATCCATCTCTTACACCCTTTTTAATCCGTAAACTTCGTTCTTGGTCTTCCACTCCAACAGTTTCCTCTTGGCTGTCGTGTATATTGGATATTACCCGTCTTCTCGTGTAGTTTACTCCTATTCTTGTTTTAGAATTTCGGATGTCTTGCTCCATTTGACATTGTCGAACGATCTTTGCAGGTCGACAGATCCAATAAACGTGCCTTGATTTTTATTTAATCTTGCTTCGATTATCAACTGCAACCTCAGAACTGCCTCTGGTGCCTTTATCGTTCCTAAAGCCAAACTGCTCGTTGTCTAACACACCGTCAATTTCCTTTTCGATTTATCTGTATGTTATTCTTGTCAGCAGCTTGGAAGCACTAGCTGTTAAGCTGATTGTGCGATAATTCTCGCACTTTCCAGCTCTCGTAATCTTCGGAATTGTGTGGATGATGTTTCTCAAAAGTCAGATGATATATCGCGGGACTCATCCGTTCTATAAACCAACGTGAATAGTCGTTTTGTTCCCACTCCCCTCAGCGATTTCAAAAATTCTGATGGACTCTTATCTATCCATTCTGCCTTATTTGATCTTAAGTATTCCTAAGCTCTTTTAAATTGTCATTCTAATTCTGGATCCCCTATCTCTTCTATATCGATTCCTGTTTCTTCTATCACGTCATCAGAGAAGTCTTCCCCCTCGTGTAGTCTTTAGATATACTCTTTCCACCTATTTGCTCTGCACTTCACAAAGGAATTCCCATTGCATTATTAATGTTGCCATCCTTGCTTTTAACTTTACCGAAGGTTCTTTTGACTTTTCTGTGTGCGGAGTCAGAGTACTTTCGACAATCATTTCTTTTTCGATTTCTTCACATTTTTCAAGCACCCATTTCTTCTTAGCTTCCCTGCACTTCCGATGTATGTCGTTCCTGAGTGACTAGTATTTCAATATTTCTGACCGTCTCTGAAGTATTTCTTCTGTTACGCATGGTTTCTTCACAGTTACCTTGTTTGTACCTATGTTTTTCCTTCCAGCTTTGTAAGTGCCTCTTCAACTGCACTGCCTACTGAGTTAATCCTTATCGCAGCAGCTATAGCGTCAGAGAGCTTCAGGTGTATCTTTTCATTCCTTAGTACTTCCGAGTACCACATATTTGCGTATTGATTCTTCCAGACTAATCTCTTAAACTTCAGCCTACTCTTCATCACTGCCAAATTGTGAGCTAAGTCTGTATCTGCTCCTGGGTAGACCTTACAATCCAGTATCCTATGGATATCTTATCAGGTGGAAGGATCATAGGGAAACTGGAAGATGGACGAAGTCTGACGAGTGTTACCCAGAAATTGGCATTACTCACGGTATTGTTTGACGTGCATGGCGAGCGTTCCGGGAAACAAGCATTGCTGCCTGAAGGAGAGGAAGTGGTCCACGGTCAACTACATCAGCAGATGGCCGCTGATTGTGTAAAAGGCAAGAAGGGACCCACGTCAAACGGGGCGTGCAGCTGCGATCACAGTTAAGAGGACAACAAGTTGCGATGGTACGTAACGGTTACTGCGGATGTAGTTGCTCTTCTAAACATCATCCGATAGGGGGAAACCAATTGCCTCTTTACCTGCGGTTACTCGTACTTTAGGTACTTTGGCTATGCACCGTTCTGTTTAAAAATAACAGGTCAATGTAGTCATAGGTTCGAGCAGCTCATGTCTGCTTTCTTGTGACGCAGATAATTCGCTGGATTTTGTAACGTGTAGCTGTGATCCATCAGTCGAATAGTCGAAGCATTGGGTAAATTGCGAGTTAATAAAATACACGCAAGTACAAAATAAAAGTTAAATGAATAATTTTGTAATAAGGGTTCCATTCCAACATCTGTAATTGGCGTCAACAAAAGAGAATTATGTTGAATAATGTTTATTCGAGGAAGGACATCTTAAATAAGTGTTCCTACGATATGCAGTTAAAATAAGAACAGAAAATATCCTTATCAAATGCAGTAAAGTTATTTTAAGCATTACGAGAACAGTGATAAAATCACAAATTTAAGTAGTCATCGAAAATACGTGAAAACTAAGTCCATTTCATAATCATAGTACACGAAATATTCCCTAGCTAAAAACAGTTCATTGTTCAACATGATGATTTACAAATTAACACACTCGAGATGACGAGTAGAAACGTATACTCTGTCTGTCCTCACTTCTGTAATACAAGCGGAAAAAGTTAGCAGGAAGAAGATCTCTCAAAATACAACATAAAGTCTCTTCAAGCGAGTACTGTAGCCGCCGTTCACCGCCCAGAATCTGTCACCTACTAGGTCAGATATCACCCATTATCATAAGCAGGTCTGCCTCCTTCCAGAACGTGATCCAAGTGCCCAGAATCGCTCCCTTGAGCTCTTCATTCGAAAAGTTCCGGTTTCTATTTGACTCCATTAGTGTTCTGCTGCTGTCCATTTTAGCATTGAAGGGTATCCCTACCAAAATACATCGTTCTTAAGTTCTACATGCATGATTTAACTCAGCCTGACTACTTCCCAGACTAAAATAATATATTATTTATTATATTTAAATAAAAAAAGCTTTTAAATATTTCGTCACATTCACCTAAATGGCAATAATTACACATAAAGGTTTGCTGGTAGATAACTTAGTTAGTATGTTTGTACAAGTATGCTCACATTAAATACCAATGAATTGTCATTAAATATTTATAAAACAGTTTACGCCGTCTTGACAGGAGTTTATCTTGTTCCTCTTTTCTGATAATGCCTGTTTTTCCATTGGCTGATGGCCATTGTAATCGCCCCACGGAAAATTACCCTCTACCACGCAATAATTAATAATGGTCAATCAAATCATCCACATTTATTTACGTTTGAAAAGTATCTGAGCAGATTTTCTAGTAATATATGCGCCGACAGCTCGTCGACGCCAAGGTATTTTTCTAGTACGTTTATTCTTTGGAACAACAGAGGTACAGAGATGTATGCTCCATGGTCATTATAGGGAAAGAGAGAAAGGAACAGCTTCGGAAAGTATCGGTTGGAAGATTTTCGGATTGCTAAAGGAGATTTATTTACTCTTCTTCGCGCTAAAGCGAGACAGGAAAGTTTGTGCCGCTAGCGTGGTAGATAAAGAGAAAGAAGGACTTGTAAAAGTAAATTGCATGAGACTTAAAATCCACGGAAACGGAACATGTACGGAAATGGATTCAATATACAATTTTCCTCAGAAATAAGGTTTGTGACCATTTTATTCTAGAGTGAATGACGAATGCGTGCTCTGTCTGAATCATTGATGATTGTCTGGGCCCTGTACTTAATTGGGAAGTTTCAGCTGTGACGAAGAGAGCCTGCAATCTCTGAGTTTTATTGAAATCGTCCAAAAAGGCTTCGTCCACATCTGAAATTTTAGATCTGTCGTAAACTGAACGAAGTGTTCAAAACGATCGATTTTTCCCAACTGAATGCAGCGCTTAATAATAATAACGTATGTAAAGATCTTTTCTAGCAAGCCAGCCGCTGAATATTAAGACGAAGGGCTCCACCAGAGATTCTACTAGGCTGATTTCATGTAACTTATATTTGAACTGTACACAGATAAAGGACAGAGAGAGAGAGAGAGAGAGAGAGAAAGAGAGAGCGAATGGAATTCTAGAAGTTACTCAGAATCCTCCCATTAGTATAATTTTTTTGTCTGTCTTTGCACGGATAAGCCTGATAAGAAAACCTAAGCCCTTGACTTTATTGTACAGAATTGAGTATGAGGGTGAGAGAGCGATAAAGGCGACAGATACACTTCTGTACAGACAAAACATTACACCAAGTTAGCGGCTAGCTGCATTAACACACACACATAGACTTTCATCAAAACCAAAGCAGTAAGAGAATTCATTAGAATGGCGACCGTGACAGGACACGTTTTTGGACGTTGTTAAAATAATTTTGTTCTTTGTTTCATGTGAACTACGACGAGACAACTTAACGTGGAAAACAGAAGAAATACTCGCAGTCGTATTATTTGATCTACAAATAAAAGCAGCATGCTGGATGCAGAAAATAGGCCAGATCTATACTTTTTTATTTAACTTGCTAGTATTGAGGAAGTAGACGTAGATTTGAACATTTACTAATTGTGTTCATAACAGAAGTAGTTTGACTGACCTGCCCTAGTTGCATTTACCTGTATAAGTACTATAACAAAGTAGCCACAGAAGTATTCTTGTGAAGGGAGATACATATACATCTTGACTGTAGAACATTTATATGGTTTTAACTAGGGCAATGTTTAAGATGAGTCAAGCAGAGCAGAGCAACACGCAACAGCCTTCAGCTGTGAGCACTGATGATAATGATGTAGTAAGAAGTGTTGTAGAACCGATCGCTATAGATAGCGCAATAGAACGCCCGGTAGACACGGCTGGAGATGTATCAGCCAGTACGCAACATGGATTAGACCCATTGGTCATTATCATGAGGCAGATGCAGATGTTAACGGAGACCGTGAATAATATGAATACAAAATTAGCCTCAGTTACTGAGGGGCAAAACCATTTGAATACAAAATTAGCCTCAGTTACTGAAGGGCAAGAAAATTTGAAAACCGACATTAACGCGAAGTTCGCAGCAGTTAATGAAGGGCAAAATGATTTGAATGCGAAGTTAGCCTCAGTTACTGAAGGGCAGGAAAAGCTGAAAGCTGAGATTAAGCAGCAGTTACATGACAGTTTTTCCGAATTAGAACAACGGATAGAGGCGAAGACAAAGGAACTTAAAGATCAGGCCGAAGAGACGGAACGAAAATTAACTGCACAAATCGAATTGGTTAAAGCTCAATGTGAGGAATCTACTCAACGCGTACGTGTAGAAATGAAGGAGTACGTGGCTATTAAGATAGATACCGTACGCGAACAGGTGGAAATGGTTCCGCAATTAGTACAAAAGCAAGATGCCATGTCATGTGCAATTGCGCAACTTCCTGAATTGGCACGTACGCAGACGAACCTAAAGGAAAGTGTGGAACATCTGACAGAACGTCAAGACGTTATAGACCACCAGATTAATGTATTAACTGGTAAATTATCCGAAATCACATTAGAAAACAAAAGGCTAATGTGTGAAAACGTTGAGCAAAATGTTAAAGAAGCATTCCAGAGTCTGTGCGGCAAACAGGAAGAGAATTTGTTTGCGAAAGGACTAGAGGAAGTGCGACAGCAGTTAGGTGCTGATCTCGAGCATTGGAAACAAACGATAGCAGAGTCGATACGCGTTTCACAACAAGGCTCAGAACAAATGAATACAGGCCAGCAGCAGAAGTTGCCAGCGACTATAGAGCCAGTTACTGCACATTCGCACACAATACCGACTTGTGTGAGTAACTCAAATATTAAATTGCCATGAGCTAGTTGTTCGCGTGAAGTTTTATCTGACGGAGATTACGAAAGCCTTTGCCATGCCGAAGAAAAAATGATAAAGCATCGGCAATTTCAGATTTTTAACACTGACAAAAGGGGGGTCCATCCGATTGTTTTTATTCGAAGTTTTAGAGGAGTTCTACCCAGAAATTGGTCGGAGTGGCAGAAGATCAGTTTCGTTACTGGGTATATACAAGGTTCGGGGGCGATCTGGGCCTCGGACATGACTTCTGTTTGCTCGACCTATGACGATTTTGAGAAAGCGTTTTTAGCAAAGTTCTGGTCAGAAGGAGTACAGGAACGCCTAAGGCAGGAGGTGCTCTACCCAGAGCCTTTCTCTTTTTCGAAAGGAAGCCTTAGGAAGTATTTTGAAAAATATATAAATAAAACTAGATATTGGGACAGACCTATGCCTTTGCCAGACACAATAAACATACTCAAGGCAAGATTACCAACTAGCATCCGGAATCAATTAATTTACGGCAACGATAAAGACCTGGAGTCGTTCCTCACGACGTTAGATCATATAGACATTATAGAAGAGAACAACCAGAAAGCCCGTAACAACAGATTCCAATATAGGGAGATAGAACCTCCGCCAAATGGTAGGCAAGGGAACGCACAGAGATCGATAAATAGTGGAGAAACCCCTCAAAATCTCAATAATAATACCGGCAATAGTCTTGCGAGGGGCTATCAAAGGAACAACAGGAATGGGAAACGATACAATCCCGTATGGGGGAACGAAAGGAATTTCAGACCACAAGCTTGGAACAATAACAGTAATAGAAAGTGGAACCAACCGGGGGGAATAAACTCAAATAACCAACATCAGTGGGGACGGACATCCGCGAATCAACCGGTAATTACCGAAGTGACGGATGAGGTCAACCACCAGGTGAATCAAAATCCAACAAATTTGTAAGGACCCACTCGTGCCCCGGAGGAGCGGTCAACAATAGGTTGAGGGGCAACAGGATATGTGTACCCATGCTAACTTATAATGATGGACGATTACTGGCAGATGAATTGACCGAGGACTTAGAACCCCAAGATGAGAATAAGGAACAGGTGGCAGTAGCCGAAGTGCAAGTCATTTTGGAAACTGTACCTATAGTGGCGGTTTTAGACACAGCTGCAACCACAAATGTTATTTCGGAGGCTCTATTCAACAAGATCAGAAATATAAGACGAGTACCAATTTTTCCAGTTCAAAATTGCAAAATAATAGGCGCCGTTGGGGCTCGATCGGCGAATGTAAAAGAGCAGTCACTACTTAGTGTAGAAGTAGGAAAGGTAGCAATATTAAGCACATTCCTTGTTGTGAAAAATTTGGTGGTAGACTGCATTATCGGAGTCGACAGCCTACGCCAATACGGATGCAGAATAGATTTTAAAACAGGAAAAATTTGGTTAAATGTAAATAAACAAGAAATTGAGTTGGACTTGTTAAAAAAAGAAAGCCTTACCAGAAAATATAATAGTGGGATCAGTGTGCAAGTAATCAGGACTGCACAAAATTCTAAACAGCACGTGAATAATGAGTTCAAAGTCAAAGGAGATTTCGGTCAATTAGTGTATGAGAAGTTAAATGAATCCGACTGCATCACTGAAGATCAGAAGAAGCAGCTCAAAGAATTATTATAAGCGTATGAAAACGTGTTTGATGAAAGGCCAGGAGTGATTAAAGGATACATATGCCATCTCTACGTTAAGCCGCACGAAACGTATTGTAGAACTTTCTATCCTGTTCCCTGGAGGTTAAAGGCTCAAGTTCAAAAGGAAATAGATCGCATGTTGAAATGGGGTTTGATCGAACCCTCTACAAGCCCATACTGCTCCCCATTGTTGGTTGTGCCAAAAGCAAATGGAACTGTGAGACTGGTACTCGACGCCATGGAAATAAATAAAATTATAATTCCAGTGAGGACACATCCGGAAAACATAGACGAACTGATACAACGGTTCCAGGATGTCCAATATTTGACGAGCATCGATTTGCGGAGTTCTTATTGGCAAGTCAAGCTGGATGATGTATAAAGGAGATATACAGCTTTCATTTATGCGGGAAGAAGTTACCAATTTACTGTAGTTCCTTTCGGACTCAACATTAGTGCTGGAATTTTTATAGCAGCGCTAGATTACGCATTAGGCCAAGAACTAAGAAGCAGGATAACAGTATTTGTTGATGATATGCTTATTGCATCGAAGACCTGGGAAGAGCATATTACTTTACTGAGTCGGGTGTTGGACGTTTTCAAAACCATGGGAATAACTGCTAACCTACAGAAATCACATTTTGCACTAAATAGAATTAAGTTCCTGGGGCATATAATTGACGCAAAGGGAATTTTACCGACCAAGGAGAAGCTAATGGCGATTAGTAAGATTCCAACACCAAGAAATAGGAGGCAATTAAAAGGATTTATGGGTCTTGCATCATTTTTTAGAAGATTTATAACGAATCAGGCCATGAATGCAGCAGCTCTGAATAGTTTGCTGAAGAAGGATGTGCCCTGGCTCTGGACATTAGAGTGTCAAGAAGCATTTGAAGAGATAAAGAAGCAATTAGTAAATGCACCGCTTTTGTACCATCCGGACATGCAAGAGGAATTCTACTTGTCAACCGATTCGTCAAATGTGGGTCTTGGAGCGTGCCTTTTCCAAGTACGCAAGATAAATGGACAGCTTACCTTTTGTCCTATTGCGTTTGCTAGTCGTGTTTTGTCCAACTGTGAACGAACGTACACGACGACAGAATTAGAGGCTCTTGCGGTCGTCTGGGGATTTAAAAAATTTCATTATTATTTATATGGGTCGAAGACTATCGTATATTGCGATCACCAATCATTAACGTTTTTACAAACGTGTAAACTGTTACACCCCAGACTGGCTAGATGGACTCTCGCTCTGCAACAATACCAGTTTAAGATCGTACATGTCTCAGGGCAGCAAAACATTATTGCGGACGCTCTATCAAGGTCACCGCAGGGTTTAACCAAAGAGATTGAAGTAAATAATTCCTCAGAATTCCCTATATTGCTGCTGCAGGAAAATCCATATAAACGTACTACATCAATTTGTGTGTGCATATGGCCCAGTTACAGAAAAAGGATGCTCAATGGGGAAGTGTCATTCAAAGGTTACAACAGCAACCTTCGGATCAGATCGCAAATTATTACAAGCTGGTAAATGGCGTATTATTTTTCCGCTGTGGAAGGCCAAACAAAGTCCGTTGGTGTGTTTGTATACCTGAGGCACAAATAGAGAAACTTGTCTGGTTCACTCATTTAACCTGGGGACATTTCGGTGCGACAAAATGTGCAGAAAAGATAAGTGGGTACTGTTATTTCCCCAACATAAAGCGCAGAGTGCATGAGGTCTTAAAGAGGTGCATAATCTGCCAAAAAACAAAGCCGGATTCAATAGGGACTAAGCACCGATTATGCTCTATATTAGTACAAGAACCAAAAGGATTAATTTCGTGCGATCTGTGTGGACCGTTACCTACTTCAAGAGGTGGTGTTAAATATGTGTTAGCATTTCTCGATGTGTGCACGAAATACGTAAAGCTATACCCGATAAAGACGGCTACAGCCAAAGTAATTGTATTAAGATTGATAAGAGATTATCTTCCACATGTTGGTACACCAAAGGCGATCATAACTGACAATGCTAAAATATTCACGGGACTCCGGTGGAAGCAGACTTTGTCTCAAGTCGGTGTGAAACACGTACTAACATCATTTTACCACCCACAAGGTAATTTGGTGGAGAGGATTTTTAGAGAATTCAATCGATTTATGGGGACGTATTGCCATAATAAGCAAACTGCGTGGGCAAATTATGTGGAAGAGTTTGAGCAAATATACAATAACATGCCCCACTCCTCAACTGGATATACACCTCGTGAATTGATGTTCGAAGCAAAAGAGGAAAACTTCTGGACTGACCATTTACCCGAAACTCAGGAAACCGAGATGCCTTGGGAAGAAAAAATAAGACAGGCTATCATAAATATGACGAAAAAGGCTGATCAAAGAAAACAACGATATGACAAATTAATCAAGAGGGTACAGACATACCATGTCGGCGAGAAGGTACTAGTTAAACGACATACCAAATCATCCGTAATAAAGAAAAGTATAAAGAAATGGGAGTTACTATATACTGGACCATACATTATCCTACAAATTCCGAATCCTGGAGCTTATCTGTTAGCATACCCGGGATCGAACAAAATAAAAGGGTTATTTCCTCATAACGACTTAAAAAGATATAATGAAGTGATTCTTGAGTTTCTCCCGGCGTATTTGATAATCAAAATATCCACGGGTATGCTGCCGGTCTATAGTGTCCAACGGGCACAATATTTCGGCGATCAAACATGTCGCCATCATCAGGTGAACTGACGGACTGAGCTCCTGTGAACGTGCTGGCACGGAGATCCGTACGCTATGGCTGCTCAGAGGGAACTGGGTTTGGTCGCGGCGGCGGCCGATTTAAATACCCTCCGCCCGCGGCGCGCTCCCTCCGCCGTCCGCGCCCAGCGCCACGGTCGCGCGGTGGAACAGATTGCGACGGCGTCTGAGATGACGTCGGTGTGATGGCTCTGTCCGCCGTGGTCGTCACAACTATACGTCTGCTCGATTTACTCTTGATTAACCCGATCGCTGGTTCCCAAGCCTTGCTAAGATTATAGCCACAGTCCCGGTTTATGAGGTCGTCATTGGTGCGAATTTCGATGGCCTCTCTAACAACGCTGTCCCAGTATCTCGACGTCTGTACCAGACGCAGATTTACCGGAGGGTGACGCCAAGAAATTGTTACCCCAAGGTCCGGTACCGCCTAGACTATATGGACTCCCGAAGGTTCACAAAGAGGGGGTACCATTACGCCCCATTGTCAGCAACATCAGGGCACCTACATATTTGTTGGCCAAATACCTGACGGGAATATTAAGTCCTTATGTGGGTAAATGCCCTCATCACATCCGTAATTCCGTGGATTTTGTTAAACGCCTTGATAGCTTCAGGTTGGATGAGTCAGATATCATGGTGAGTTTTGATGTCGTTTCCTTGTTTACGAGGGTACCCCTGCGAGAGTCACTAGAATTGATTAGTCAGAAGTTTGATGAGAAGACCACTGAACTTTTTAGGCATGTCTTGACTTCCACGTATTTTCTTTTTAATGGAGAATACTACGAACAAACGGAGGGAGTCGCCATGGGTAGCCCACTCTCACCGGTGGTAGCGAATTTGTACATGGAGAACTTCGAGGAGGAAGCCCTGTCGTCATCCGTATGGAAACCTACTTGCTTTTTCCGTTACGTGGACGACACGTTCGTCATCTGGCCACATGGTATGGATAAACTCCTTGACTTCCTTACACATCTAAACTCCATACACCCCAACATCAAATTCACTATGGAGACTGAAACGGAGGGTAAATTACCTTTCCTTGACGTCTTGGTCAAGAGAAGGGCGGACGGCACCCTAGGTCATGCGGTGTATCGGAAGGCTACGCACACTGATCTGTATTTGCATGCAGACAGCTGCCACCACCCTTCACAGAGGAATGGGGTACTTAAAACTCTAGTACATAGGGCGCGCACTATCTCTGACGCAGAGAGTCTACCCCAGGAATTGGAACATCTGAGAACTGTATTTCGAAAAAATGGGTACTCAGAGTGGCAGATTCAACGTGCTCTCCGCCCACCCACTGCAACACAACCTGTTGAGATGGATGAAGTCACGAGGGAGGAGGTAGGCATTGCATTTATTCCATACACAGGCGCACTCTCGGGGAAAATCGCCCGCATTCTGAAGAAACACCGGGTCGGAACTGTGTTTTGTCCTCCAAATAAAACTCGTGCACTGGTGGGGAGCGCCAAAGATGACCTCGGTTTGAGGAAGGCCGGCGTGTACCAGATTCCGTGTCAATGTGGCAAGTCGTATATTGGTCAGACGATGCGTACCGTCGAGGATCGATGCCGTGAACACCAGAGGCACACTCGACTGATGTATCCGAGCAAGTCGGCGGTCGCTGAACATTGTTTGTCGGAAAATCACGCCATGGAGTATGACCGCACGAGGATTCTGGTACAGACGTCGAGATACTGGGACAGCGTTGTTAGAGAGGCCATCGAAATTCGCACCAATGACGACCTCATAAACCGGGACTGTGGCTATAATCTTAGCAAGGCTTGGGAACCAGCGATCGGGTTAATCAAGAGTAAATCGAGCAGACGTATAGTTGTGACGACCACGGCGGACAGAGCCATCACACCGACGTCATCTCAGACGCCGTCGCAATCTGTTCCACCGCGCGACCGTGGCGCTGGGCGCGGACGGCGGAGGGAGCGCGCCGCGGGCGGAGGGTATTTAAATCGGCCGCCGCCGCGACCAAACCGGCAGACGAGTTGTGGCAGCCGTAGCGTGCAGGTCACTGTAGCGCGGCGCTCTGCTACTGCGGGAGAGTGAGCGAGGAGATCGTACTGCGCGCGGGTGGCAAATTGTCGTGCTGCTGTTTTGACGGCAAAAAAAGCAAATTGTCAAGCCCTCGCGCAGTATGGTTAAGATGAGCAGCGTGGGACGTGATGTCGCGAGAGGCGGCAACTCGGCGACAGAAGAAGTAGTTTCCCCCACTCCCGCCCTGTACATCAAGTGCAAGGAGGTCGAGTGGGTGGAATTATACGATGGGATGGGGCAGAGCTGCGACAAGGAGGTCGTCGTTGAGTCCGTCGACTCCGACGCCACCATCAAGCTCCAGGCCGCGGACTGGAACGACTACAGGGCCCTGAAGGCCCTTGTGGCCGCCCACATGGTGGACGCCCCGGAGAGAGATGCGATGGGTCAAAAGACTCGTCGCAAAGAAGTCACCAAGGCGCTTCTTAGGGGACTACCTTGGATCATGACGGAGCGAGCAGTGGAAGAAGGACTGCGCCGCCAAGGTTTTGTTGGGGCAACCGTCAGGTTGCACAACAGAACCAATAGGGCGAAGCCGCCTCTGTTCATCGTCGCCACACCAGCGGCGGACAACGGCAGAGACGTCCTTGACATCCGGAAGCTGTTGGGCTTCCACGTGCAGCCGGAGACTCTCCCCCCCCCACCTGGACATGAAGCCGCAGTGTTTCAAGTGCCAGGAGGAGGGGCATGTGGCAAAGTACTGCCGCAACGCCGCCAGGTGCGTCAAGTGCGGGCGTCACCATGACACCCGCACCTGCACCAGCACCAAAGACGTCAAACCGACGTGCGCCCGCTGCGGCGGTGAGCACGTCGCCAGCTGGCGCGGATGTCAGGCCTTCAACGGCCGAAATCCCGCCACTACAAAGGAGACGGCGCCCCAGGCAAAGAAGCGACGCCGCAGGAGAAGGCGACGACAACGCCCTGCACCCGCGGCGAGCCGCGGAGGGACAGGGGATTCAACGAGAGGAGGAGGCAACGCCGCGGAAACAACGGCGGCACCCGGAGGTGACTCGACGGCGGCCACCGCACACGTGCGGCCGCCTTCCCCCGCCGCCTGTGGCAAGGGCGGAGGAGGGAGGCGGCGGCGCGACGCAGCGAGTGGGAAGACGGCGACGACAGCTAGTCCCGACATCGAGCCGGCCCTCCAGGAGGCGGAAACACGATTCCGCATGATTCTCCATGCGGAGATGGAGGCCGCCTGCCTCACTCTACGTGAGTCCCTTAGCCGCGACACCAACAAGAAGGAGGCGCAGCACCAAGTCGACAGGCTGGCAACAACTGCAGCACAGCCCAGCCGCGAGCAGGCCACACAAACGGCCTGGCCGAAGAAGCTGACCATCGGTCGAGCCACACAGGTCTCGACAGAAGGCATGAGAGCACCGGTAGCACGTCAGGACTCAAGCGTCCAAACTAAGGAGTTCGTCAACCACATGGCGCAACTTGTGAACAGCGAACTCCTGAGCGACGACGACCCAGCCGACCGAGACGAATACCAGACGAGCTTCCTCCAATGCAGTGAGCGCATGAGAAGAAAGGAGGAAGCCCTGAACGAGCAGTCCAGAAGACAAAGAGAGGAGCAAGAGGCGGAGCGCGGCAGAAGACGCGAAGCCGCCCTTGCCCGCCGTGAACGCCAGCGCCAAAGCTGGCAACACGGAAAATAAAGAGAAGGCAAAACACAAGCAGTTCTGGCCGGGTTTTGCAGGTTTTCCTTGGCCGCTAAGGTAAATACCGGAACTGTCCCCTACAAACTCCTGCAAATAAATTCCCAATTGGGAGATATCCACCCCTTTCCCCGCCCCCTAGCAAGAAAAATAATAAACGGAGACCCAACAGAACAACAAAAAACCCATGGCTGAAAAGGGTAAATAGCAAGCCCTACAACAGCCCGCTCTGCCCCCTTAGGGCAGAGAATGCAAAAAAAAAAAAAAAAAAAAAAAAAAAAAAAAAAAAAAAAAAAAAAAAAAAAAAAAAAAAAAAAGCGACCAAACCCAGTTCCCTCTGAGCAGCCATAGCGTACGGATCTCCGTGCCAGCACGTTCACAGGAGCTCAGTCCGTCAGTTCACCTGATGATGGCGACATGTTTGATCGCCGAAATATTGTGCCCGTTGGACACTATAGACCGGCAGCATACACGTGGATATTTAGATATAATGAAGATTAGAAGATAGGGAGGAATGGTGTTCCGAGTGACAGAGATGAACGCTCGTGAAAAATATAACAATAAACTGTGTGTGTGTGTGTAGTGTTAAAAGCCTTTAAATTGAAATAGTTAGTCAGTGACATAGAGTATAGAAATAGTGACTAATTAGTACTATTGAGTGTTGTAAAAAAGATAGTGGAGATAGGTTTCACCTGTGGTTTGGGTGAACATAGAACTTTAGCATTGCTAAAGTTATCAAGATGTATAAAGGATCTGACTGACCTTCAAGAAGAATGAAATGTTTCCCCGCAAATGACGCTGAATAATCTAAAGAGGTTCGAGTGAAGATTCATATATAATCTCATGTGAACGCTTAAATGTGTAAATATGTGAAGGGATGTGTTGTGGTAGTGAATCGTGAGTGACGGTTAACGCCGCAAAGATTATTTCCCGCGCAAAACAGTTGACGTCGGCGCGAGAATTAAAATCGATATAGACGATACAGATATCCTTTGTAAGAGACTCGCACCAAACGCGAGGATAAACTGATTCATGTTGCCGGCCGAAGTGGCCGTGCGGTTAAAGGCGCTGCAGTCTGGAACCGCAAGACCGCTACGGTCGCAGGTTCGAATCCTGCCTCGGGCATGGATGTTTGTGATGTCCTTAGGTTAGTTAGGTTTAACTAGTTCTAAGTTCTAGGGGACTAATGACCTCAGCAGTTGAGTCCCATAGTGCTCAGAGCCATTTGAACCATTTGATTCATGTTGAACTTTAAAAGGAATAGGTGGTATAATTTGAAGTTAAGAGTTTTAATTTATTATTGAATGATTAAAGAAAGTAGTATTCATAGATTCAGTAGTAATTTAATGGTTCGTGTTCGTTTGGGAATTTTGTGTGAAAAATCCATTTCCATATATGAGCATGGATGAACGCCGTATGAATCAGAGAGTAAATGAAAGAAGTGAATCCGCATTCCTCAATGCTAATAACTTCTACATTTCAGCACTCAAGCGTAGAAATATATGTATTTAGAATAAAAAGTTTTTTTTTGAGTATAGCTAAATTATATGACTTATCAAGGAAATAAGGATGATGTCTTGGAATAAAATGAACTACACTTTCCATTATTCGATGATTTGAATCCAAAATCTATAGTCAGTTACATGAATCCTTTAAATTACGAAGAACAAATCAGTCATAGAAAATCTGTTAAAACTTTTGGACTTATAAGCACAAGTGGGGAGGCAAAGTCAAAAGGAGTATTCAAACGAGAGTAAATCGGATGTTGCTTTTGGCAACATCATTAATTAAGGGTTGAATTCCTTGAAGTACGTCGTAACAAAAAGGATCCATGAAGCCACAAGGATTTTGCTTTCAAAAAGGAGAATCTTGGACGGTGCAACCTAATCAGTTCTCTTACAGGAAGAGTTTCCCTTTTGGTCATTGCTAATTCTTTTGGAATGAATGTTGCATGTGTATTCGAGTATCCCTGTCCCTTCTACTCTTCCCATTGTGGGCCGCGTAGAAGATCAACGACAGAGGGGGCCGCATAGAAGACCGACTACAAATGTGGACGTCGGGGACATGCAAGACCCGGGGGAGTTTAGCACCGCAAGATATTGTCCTAGGAGCAAGATTGTAAAACGCAAATTCACGTTGTTTATTGTAAAACGTTTTTTTTTTTTGCTAGAGGCACAAACTACTCTTCTCCAAATCGTGATACAAATTAAGCCCTATATTTCCTTTAGAGATAAATTTGAAAAATTATTTTTGTTCTTCTATAGGCTTTCCTATCTTCTATGTACCGTAGGCTGGGGGTCTAAGCTTGAGAGGTTTTCCAAGGTTTCCCTGCTTAAGAAAGTTCCCGAATGTGTAGACCCTGACATAAGTTCATGAAAGATCATCTTCCTTGGTTGTGCACAGCAAACATAACACCTAGATGCACGTAAAAGTAATACAGCCGCGGTATCGGTCTCTTCATTTCTTCTGCCTTCAACATTTCTTTTCTTCGTCTAGTTCAAACATAATATTCTTTTTCAGTCGGAGGACTGACAATCATCACTTCCGGGTTATCCACGCTAATAGATAGCTCGCGAAGTGTGTTCGGTGAATAAAAATTGACCTCACAAACTTCGCTCGCTGCGAGGGGCATTGTAATCGCCCCACGGAAAATTACCCTCTACCACGCAATAATTAATAATGGTCAATCAAATCATCCACATTTATTTACGTTTGAAAAGTATCTGAGCAGATTTTCTAGTAATATATGCGCCGACAGCTCGTCGACGCCAAGGTATTTTTCTAGTACGTTTATTCTTTGGAACAACAGAGGTACAGAGATGTATGCTCCATGGTCATTATAGGGAAAGAGAGAAAGGAACAGCTTCGGAAAGTATCGATTGGAAGATTTTCGGATTGCTAAAGGAGATTTATTTACTCTTCTTCGCGCTAAAGCGAGACAGGAAAGTCTGTGCCGCTAGCGTGGTAGATAAAGAGAAAGAAGGACTTGTAAAAGTAAATTGCATGAGACTTAAAATCCACGGAAACGGAACATGTACGGAAATGGATTCAATATACAATTTTCCTCAGAAATAAGGTTTGTGACCATTTTATTCTAGAGTGAATGACGAATGCGTGCTCTGTCTGAATCATTGATGATTGTCTGGGCCCTGTACTTAATTGGGAAGTTTCAGCTGTGACGAAGAGAGCCTGCAATCTCTGAGTTTTATTGAAATCGTCCAAAAAGGCTTCGTCCACATCTGAAATTTTAGATCTGTCGTAAACTGAACGAAGTGTTCAAAACGATCGATTTTTCCCAACTGAATGCAGCGCTTAATAATAATAACGTATGTAAAGATCTTTTCTAGCAAGCCAGCCGCTGAATATTAAGACGAAGGGCTCCACCAGAGATTCTACTAGGCTGATTTCATGTAACTTATATTTGAACTGTACACAGATAAAGGACAGAGAGAGAGAGAGAGAGAGAGAGAAAGAGAGAGCGAATGGAATTCTAGAAGTTACTCAGAATCCTCCCATTAGTATAATTTTTTTGTCTGTCTTTGCACGGATAAGCCTGATAAGAAAACCTAAGCCCTTGACTTTATTGTACAGAATTGAGTATGAGGGTGAGAGAGCGATAAAGGCGACAGATACACTTCTGTACAGACAAAACATTACACCAAGTTAGCGGCTAGCTGCATTAACACACACACATAGACTTTCATCAAAACCAAAGCAGTAAGAGAATTCATTAGACCATCTCCACCAAAAATACTGAACATCATTCTTAAGCTGTACAGGCATGATTTGATTCAACTTGAACATTTACTGGACTAAACAAGTATATTAGATTAATATTTAAATAAAGGAATTTAATACATATACAGTGACACTCAGATCATTCACATTATTTCGAAATAAAGATTTGTTCATAAATGAATATCATTCTTGCGCAAGCGTACTCACTTTAGATGAGAAAGAAGTGTCATTAATTTTTTTAACCAATTATTTATGAATTCTTGACAGAAGCGTCTTCTGGTTATCTTTTCAGTTGTGGTATCCACTAACACATGCGATTCATCACTCTTAAATTAGCACAGGTTTTGATAGCATTTGCAAGCAACATTTAAATAAAGTTACCAGCAAAATGGTAAACTGTACATTAAATAACTACACAAGTACGTCAAGATATGAGATATTCATGATACATTCATGTGCTGTATAAATGTGGAGAATACTACGTTCGACAAACATCTGTGTAATAAAAAAGAAGTAAAAGAAGTCATAAGTAATAAGCACAAAAGATACAGATGAGTGGCTTTCTGGGGTGACAGCTATTGTGCAATACTATAGTCTGAGATATTTGTTGAAATCGCATTAAGCCGTTAACAGTTGTTAATTCAGAGGTTCATTGTGAAAATGTTTGGTCACTATGAAATATTAACTTCTGTAGTTTTAAAGAGATTGAAAAATAATGTGTAATTGGATGTGCCTCACTTTTCTGAGATCACAAATGTATTCAAATTTGCTTTAATACTTGACAGTACATAATTAAAGATTCTCAGAGAACTTTAAGATGACTTCTTTCAGCTTGTCTGACACTCCGCCGTTTTTGATGCACCTGCTGCAGAAAGGCTATCCGAGCAACAGCAGTCAAAATTCCCAGCTTTTTGATTTATCCATTTCTGCCGACGCTGCTCGTCTTTGTACCTGGATTCTGCCATGCCGGTCACCTAGCTAGAACTGCCATGGCACTCTTGATACCTCGGCTGCTAGCGTTCAGCCGTACAAGAAATTCATCTTACCTCGTACCAGTACTGGGTGGCCAATTAGCTAGCCTACATATGCGTAACTTTAAAAGGCACACGATCTCGCACTCCCCTGAGGTACTTGCCGGTCGTGGTCTCTTTCTCTGACGATCGTGACATTGTGTTCCGTTAACACTCGTACATCGGCGGCGCCGTTTGCAACGGTTCCAAGGGCGTAAGGAATTGACCAACAAGGAATGGGGTAACCTGCTCTTATTGGATGAGAACATATTCTGAGTAGTAATTCGGGACTTACCCTCTTAATGTGGGATTGCGTAATACAATCAGGACCACTGTCGAACATGATCATTCTGGTGCTCCAGGTGTTACGGGGTGAGGAGGAATAATGTTACAGAGGCGCACTGCCATTCAAATCTTTGAGCACACAACACTCGCCCGTCAACATTATTGTGACTGCTACTTCCCCATATGCGTCTCTTTAGGGATGCACTCAGTCCTAATTCATTTTTAGGGTTCCATACCTCATTTGGTAAAAACGGAATCCTAATAGGATCACTTTGTTGCCCGTCTGTCAGTCTGCCTTCCTGCCGGTCTGCCTGTCTGTCTGCCAGACTGTTCAAAATCTTTTTCTCAGCAATGGACAGACGCGTCATGCTGAAAGCTATGTCACACATTTTGGTAGCCCGCCCGGCTAGCCGCGCGGTCTATCGCGTTGCTTCCCGAGCGGTAAGGCGTGCCGGTCCCCAGCACGAATCCGCCCAGCTTACTACTGTCGAGGTCCGGTGTGCCGGCATGCCTCTGGATGGTTTTTCAGGCGGTTTTCCATCTACCTTGGCGAATGCGGGCTAGTTCCCCTTATTCCACGTCAGTGGCACTGTGTTGGCGATTGCTGCGCAAACACCGTTTCCACGTATGCGTACACCATAATTACTGTACCACGCAAACATTTGGGGTTACACTCGACTCTCGTCTGGTATGAGTCATTCCTGGAAGGGGTTGGTGGGGGGGGGGGGAGGGGGAGTACACTGGGGGCCGAACCGCACAATAACCCTGGGTTCGGTGTGGGGCGGCGGTGGGGTGGATGGACTGCTGTGGCCTGTTGTGGGGTTGTGTACCACTGAGGGGTATGGAGGGACGAAGCCTCTCCGTCGTTCCTAGGTCCCCAGTATAATATACACATACATACATATATTATGGCATGTGTCCTTTTTTGATGCATAAAAGTGAAGCATCTAAATCAATGCAATTAAAACAAGCAACCATTTATATCGCCATTTTGACAATCGCAGAGCATTCGTCTAAACATACAGGCCACTTCTCGTTGACCTAGAATCATGAAATTTGGCTATAAGAAAGGTTTCACACCACAACCGTAGGAAAAATTCCAAATATTGTTGATTTGTAATTACATCACACGAAAAAAAATTTCGTTTGCTATCCGACTGTCTTGATGTCTATCCATCGGTTAAGACCCCTTTTTCTCAGGAACTGGGAGTCACATCAAACTGACTTTTATGTCAGATACTGAGGTCCATGGCCCTTTGGTAGTTTAAAAATATTACGCTCCTAAGTTAATTCAGTCGAAAGATTCGGAGGTTAATGTCACATAATTTGAAACCCGCAAATTCACTCATTAAAACCTATAGGATTCTTCCCCTTGAAAAATCATGAAATTTGGCAAGAAGAAACGTTTCACAGTATAATTAAAGTAAAAAATCAGAAAACTGCTAATTTATAATTATATCACACGAAAAAATATTTCTTTTGTCATTTGTTATTGGATTTTATACATGAAATTAAGTTATTCTGGAAATTTTCGAATCAGTCTGACCAATATCTTGCCAGTATCGATGTCGATAACAGACAAAGGTAGTCGAAATCCTAGATTCCCGAAATCGATGAGCTGTCTACATACGTAATCACGATTGTATGGAATCCTCTGTGCGTGAATCCTATTCGCATGTGCCAAATTTTTATGGATTACAATGAGGGACCAAATCTTAAAGAGCGGGTGGAAGAGCTCTTGAAACGAGATGATATTCAGGAAATTGACTTGTCTGCCCGTTCACCCGACTTAAGTCCCTTTGGGAATACTTGAAAAAAGAGACAGCATTGGTCGTATATTTTTCTATTGCAAAATCGATTTTCTGTCACTGAGTGACCATCTTCAGTGCTATATTGTATAACAAATTGGGATGCACTGTTGTTACTAAGCTTACGGCAATCACATAGACTCCTTCCCTTTGGGAAGGTGTCGGATGTGGCGGGAAGACGTACTGCAACTGCAGCACATCCACATGCGCCAACGAACATCCAACGACTCTCAACTGCCCTGATGTCGGAACGGAACACTCTGCAAGAGCTCCTTACCAGACCTGTGGCCAGCATTTGAGCATGTTGCAGAGCATGCATTTCTGTCCGTGGTGACCACATACGCTATTAAAAACCATGTGACTTTCGTAATGTCAAGCGGACCGTCATGAATCGTCCTGACTTCAGTGTAACTTATGTATTTGAATAATAGTGTCATTTCTGTGCGTCTCATTGCTTATTTATCTCAGTTACCTTCTGTACTATACTGTAGCAGTTCCTTATATGTAACGTCCAAGTTACATCGATCTGTGTTACTTGGAAGTGGCACATAATTCGAAAGTTACTTTCATTCTCAAGTTTTGCACACCAGTGTATGCTGATGAGCCAGAACATTATGACCACCTGCATAATAGCTTTTTTGCCAGCCTTTGGAACAAAATACACCACTGATTCTGCGTGTCAGGGATCCGACAATCTGTTGGAAGTTTCTGGAAATATTAGGCATTAGATGTCTACACATAGACAGGCCTAGTGTAATTCGCGTACGCGATAATGGCGCTCGATAGCGACCCCTATGGGTTCTACAGGAGTTACATCAGGCGAACTTGATCGCCGAGACATCAATGTGAATTCACGATAAGGCTCCTCAAACTCCGGTAGCACGGTGGTGCTCCGAGACACGGAAAATTATACTGCTGAAAGATAACATGGACGTCGGGGAAGTCATCGAGCATGAAGGGACGCAAGTGATTCGCAGCTGTAAGCGTATCTTCGATTGATACCGTGGTTCCCATGCAAGCGCAGGAGAATGTCTCCCACAGCATAATATTGCTTCCACAAGCCTGCGTCCGTCAAGCGCTGCACGTTTCGAGCTGCTGTTCAGCTCGATGACGTCATTCGTGGAGACGACTGTCGACCTATCGTAGCGAGATGTGATTCACCATAACAGCTAACAGGTTTCCATTGATCGACGGTCGAATCACGATGGTCCTGTGCCCAATGCAATCGTAATTAACGATATCGTTTGATTCAAAAATGGCTCTGAGCACTATGGGACTTAACTGCTGAGGTCATCAGTCCCCTAGAACTTACTTAAGCCTAACTAACCTAAGGACATCACACACATTCATGCCCGAGGCAGTATTCGAACCTGCGACCCTAGCGGTCGCGCGGTTCCAGACTGTAGCGCCTAGGACCGCTCGGCAATATCCTTTGGTCAGCGTGTGAATACGTAGGGTTGGTCTGCTGTTGAGCTCAATGTGCAACACTGTACGTTGAATGGTGTGCTCCTAAACACTTGCGAGTGAATCAGCATTGTGCTCTTACGGTAGAGAGACGGCACAGATCACCATCTGTCTTACCTTACAGGCTAGACGAGCCTCCGAACCCCAAGTTCTGTGAAGAATCGTGGACGTGTAAACATTTAGTGCCTAGTGGTACTTTCACTGTCCTTCTACCTCTTTCCGTAGTTTCTCACGACAGTAGCACATGAACATACGACCAGCTTCGCCGTTTTCGAGATATTTGTTCACAGACTCTGCATGATAATAATCTGCCCTTTGTCAAAGTCGTTTATCTGAATGAATATCCCCATTTGTAGCCAATAGCTTCGCTGGGGTCATCCCCCGTCCGTGTCTGCTCCTTTTCCATACCTTTATTACCGCGTCACGTGCCCGCAACACCACCAGGCTGCATCCAGCGTCGCGGTGGTTAGTGGTCATAATTTTTTGGCTGATCAGTTTAAGTCTATGTTGCCGATGTTCCTCTACTGAAAAGCTCTTTTTCTATTTGAACAGCTGGCAAGACGGAAAACTGGAAGCGCATCCTGGACGTGAACGTGCTGGGTCTGAGCATCTGCACCAGGGAGGCCGTGCAGGACATGCTGAGCAGGGGCGTCGACGACGGCTTCGTCATCCACATCAGCAGGTACGGAGGAATAGTTCTCTTATCTACTTGTTAGCCCACTGGTTGTTGTACTGTAGCCTGCTCATCTGCTTCAGGAGACCACTCATATTTAATACTCCATTTGAAATTATAATCTCATTTGTATTCCCAGTAATGTCATCCTCTTACTCTGTGTCTTACCGACGTGGAGAACACGGCAAGTGCCATAACCCGATTTCCCAGGAACTTCGCTCAGTGGAAGAGGGGTCAAAACAGTGAATATGTGTCTCAGGTTATCTCTATATATCTAATAGTTTCTGCGAAAACGACAGTCAACGTTTTTAGTGTAATGTAGATGCATTTTTGTGGGGAAACACTCCAACCACAGCGACGGCATTTTGACCAACGTCGCGGCTTCACACTTTTCCGCCTCGTGTTCGATTATTATATTTATATTTGGTTTTCATTTATTTATCCATGTCCGTTGAAGATTACTGCACGAATGTTTTCCATAGAATACTGAAATAACGTTGTCCTTATTCGTCTACTAATTGTATGCCTGGAGAATGAACTTAAAATGGAAAACAATAAATTAATTTAAAAAGTTTTTGAAACTGTTTTCGTTGAAATTCCTCTAGTGTACTTCATAATCAATGGCAAGCGCCAGCTTTCGCAGAAGTGGATCGTTATGCATGGTTCGCCACGAAATTGTTGCCAATGCATGAAATCTTTAGCAGTGTTAAGGACGTTTCTTTCCCGAGTGAGATTCATATGAAGAAATGTTACTCTGACAGCCATGCCTTTGCGATATCCTCGTGATGTTAGAAATTTCTATGTTTCGAATGTTTCTACACTCCTGGAAATTGAAATAAGAATACCGTGAATTCATTGTCCCAGGAAGGGGAAACTTTATTGACACATTCCTGGGGTCAGATACATCACATGATCACACTGACAGAACCACAGGCACATAGACACAGGCAACAGAGCATGCACAATGTCGGCACTAGTACAGTGTATATCCACCTTTCGCAGCAATGCAGGCTGCTATTCTCCCATGGAGACGATCGTAGAGATGCTGGATGTAGTCCTGTGGAACGGCTTGCCATGCCATTTCCACCTGACGCCTCAGTTGGACCAGCGTTCGTGCTGGACGTGCAGACCGCGTGAGACGACGCTTCATCCAGTTCCAAACATGCTCAATGGGGGACAGATCCGGAGATCTTGCTGGCCAGGGTAGTTGACTTACACCTTCTAGAGCACGTTGGGTGGCACGGGATACATGCGGACGTGCATTGTCCTGTTGGAACAGCAAGTTCCCTTGCCGGTCTAGGAATGGTAGAACGATGGGTTCGATGACGGTTTGGATGTACCGTGCACTATTCAGTGTCCCCTCGACGATCACCAGTGGTGTACGGCCTGTGTAGGAGATCGCTCCCCACACCATGATGCCGGGTGTTGGCCCTGTGTGCCTCGGTCGTATGCAGTCCTGATTGTGGCGCTCACCTGCACGGCGCCAAACACGCATACGACCATCATTGGCACCAAGGCAGAAGCGACTCTCATCGCTGAAGACGACACGTCTCCATTCGTCCCTCCATTCACGCCTGTCGCGACACCACTAGAGGCGGGCTGCACGATGTTGGGGCGTGAGCGGAAGACGGCCTAACGGTGTGCGGGACCGTAGCCCAGCTTCATGGAGACGGTTGCGAATGGTCCTCGCCGATACCCCAGGAGCAACAGTGTCCCTAATTTGCTGGGAAGTGGCGGTGCGGTCCCCTACGACACTGCGTAGGATCCTACGGTCTTGGCGTGCATCCGTGCGTCGCTGCGGTCCGGTCCCAGGTCGACGGGCACGTGCACCTTCCGCCGACCACTGGCGACAACATCGATGTACTGTGGAGACCTCACGCCCCACGTGTTGAGCAATTCGGCGGTACGTCCACCCGGCCTCCCGCATGCCCACTATACGCCCTCGCTCAAAGTCCGTCAACTGCACATACGGTTCACGTCCATGCTGTCGCGGCATGCTACCAGTGTTAAAGATTGCGATGGAGCTCCGTATGCCACGGCAAACTGGCTGACACTGACGGCGGCGGTGTACAAATGCTGCGCAGCTAGCGCCATTCGACGGCCAACACCGCGGTTCCTGGTGTGTCCGCTGTGCCGTGCGTGTGATCGTTGCTTGTATAGCCCTCTCGCAGTGTCCGGAGCAAGTATGGTGGGTCTGACACACCGGTGTCAATGTGTTCTTTTTTCCATTTCCAGGAGTGTATGTTCATTGTCATCTGAGGAATGCACCAAGCTTTCTGAAGAATAAACATAACAATAAAACATAAGAATTGATATAAGAATGAAATATAAGAGTATGAGAATAAAAAAGATTGTAACCCTGAAAAAACCATACACAGAAATTTTATGTAATAAAAGGAGAACAATTATTGTGAAACCAAGTTGTAATTTTACAATTAATATAGCGCCCTTCTGATAAGGAACTTCGTGTAGCGACCTTCTAGAGGTATGGGTAGATAAGTGAAAAAATTAAAATAAAGTAAAATAAACAAAAACAATGATCGAGTTTCAATCACGGGACGCAAAAGTGAGAAGCCGCGATGCCACCAGTCGCGCGCTAAAAGCCATTCAAATCACATCAACAACTTTGACGATCGTTTTTCCCGAAACGGTAGAGTATCTGAAGATAACCCGAGACACGTGTTTACTTATTTTGTTCCTGTTCCACCGAGCAACGTTTGTAGGAATTTAGGCTGTGGCACTTGTCGTGTTCTTCTCGGGAGTGCAACATTCTTCTGCGTGCTTTTAATATTGACCTCACCCTCAGAATTTCATGAAACAGACTATGCCGAGACACAATGCACCATTCTCTTCCTTCTTTCCTATTCCATGTCGCCGTCATAAGAGTAAAATATAACATTAAAAGCCGGCCGGAGTGGCCGTGCGGTTCTAGGCGATACACCAACCGAGCGACCGCTACGGTTGCAGGTTCAAATCCTGCCTCGGGCATGGATGTGTGTGATGTCCTTAGGTTAGTTGGGTTTAATTAGTTCTAAGTTCTAGGCGACTGATGACCTCAGAAGTTAAGTAGCATAATGCTCAGAAGCATTTGAACCATAACATTAAATGTACTATTCACCTATTAAAGTCTCGTAAAGAGTACGAGTCATCGTAGCGTAATCTCAGAAACGATGTACGAAGGATGAGTAGTTAGTTTAAACTTGGAGTTCAATATAACCGAAATGTAGGTAGACAAAAAAGGAATATCAAAAAAAGGTTTCGGGCGACTGACAACAGCATCGATATCCTTGGAGAAATGCGTGGTACACGCTGTTTTGTATTAAACACATATTTATTAATAACCTGTTTGGATCACTGGTCATCTTCACAGTGGAAAAATATTGTGACAACTGCACGTCATATATTCTATTTAACCAGAAAAGAGGCCACACCTGACTTTCAAACATCAGAAAAAGGTCCTTCACGTCGGGATCTTTCTCTGAAGTTTGAAAGTCAGCTTTGGTAACTTTTGTGGTTAAATAGCACGTACGACGTGTGAAGCTGTCACAATATTTCTCCACTGTGAAGATGATCAATGATCGAAACCGATTGTGAATAAATAAATTTGTAAGACAGTACAGTATGTACAATACATTTCTTCAAGGGAAAAAAGACACAGTGAGAACATGGATACTATTGCCACTTCAGATATTTCCAGGATCAACAATCATGGTTCCATTCTTAGGACTTACTGAAACGACATTATTTGTGTGTGAGTGAGTAGCTTACGATGACTCTTGTGTATTCCTGGACCTGGGAATAACAGATAGGCAGCCTATCGATTCCGTTCAACAAGTTTACTAATTCTTCCTCACCTCCGGGGAGAAAAATAATTTAAAACGGAAACGGCCCCGTTGACATCTGTCTTCCTGTTACTTCTGTATCTGCTGTGAAGTCTGTTTTCACTTCCTGCATTGCGCCTTCGGTCTAAAAGTTAGCAAGAGTTACGGTAAGGTGCTACATTGCTTCATATCCTTCTTTATTTTCCCCTCTTCATTTTTCATTCCAATTATGGCCATTTCCTTTAGTAGACTCATCCGTCTCTGCATTCTTATCCATTTTTATACAGAACTCCGATCAATGTAACTGTCTGCTTCATAAGAAATCGATATGACTTTGTTTCATTTGATCAGGTTTTAATTTTGGTATTTAGCACATGATCCTTCACAGATTGCTGCCTATTAATCTGCTAATACGTCTTACTTGAAGCGTTTGAGAGTGTTGTTTGCTGATTTTAGACGCATCCTTTTGAGCTTACTATTTTCGTGCTACGACTCTTGGGCTGAACAGCTCCAGGAAAATCCCGGGGTGATCCTTTTGAAAGGGCACAGCCGATTTCCTTTCACATCCTTGAAACAGGCCGAGCTTTTGCTCCCTCTGTCGTGACCTCGATGTCGTCGGCATGTGAAACTCTTACCTTCCTTTCTTTTATCTGGGTCTTCATAGTTACATAAGTATTAAAAGTAAAAATATTTTTTGAGTCATCGTTGTATGTGCTGGCACTTGTTCACAATTTTATTTTGAAGACTCTTTGCAGCTTTCAACAAATTATTCGTGACGTGTTCAATAAGTAATGCAACACATTTTTTTCTCGGCCAACTACGGTTGAAAAAATTTGGAATCTCTTTTGAGACGTCGTGTCATAGTTTCATGAAGTTTGCCTAGGAGGCGGAGCTATACACAGCATTTAAAATGTTGCCGCTAACAGAGGCGCGTGCCAAGCAGAGAGCTGTGATTGAGTTTCTTTCGGTGGAGCACCAGAGCATCGCAGATATCGTCCGCAGCACGTGCTCTAGGGCCTAGCGTTGGTACCTCTGGATAACAGGGTACCGGGTTCGATTCCCGGCCGGGTTGAGGATTTTCTCTGCCGGGGACTGGGCGTTTGTGTTGTCCTCATTATTTCATTATCATCAGCATCAGTTGTGAGAGTGACTATATTGGATTGCGAAAAGAAAATTGACTATGTAAAATTCGGGACTTTGTACGGGCACTGATGACCGCACAGTTGAGTGCCCCACAAACCAAACATCATCATCATCATCATCGCAGATATTCATAGGCCTTACAGAATGTCTACGGAGACCTATCAGTGAACAAAAGCACGGTGGGTCTTTTGAGCGAGGCGTCTGTCATCATCGCAACACGACAGCGCAATCCTCTCCGATAACACGCGTGCCGGACGGCCGTACACGGTGAAAGTTTTCTTTAAATAATAATAATAATATCACAGACGTACTCTGTTTTGAATAATAATAGCTGTGCACAAGTACTAAATGTGAACTGCCATAATGAGAAGGCATGCCTTTGATACTGGTAAAGTGAATAATCTAACTACAAGAATTTTAAACAATATAAACTGCCTGAATAATGAAGTTTGACATAAAACCTACGATAATTAGTTTTGGAAAACTGATCCCAGATCCCAGAACTAAAACTGGTACACAACACAGAAATATTTAATTGTCTCTGAATGACATAATTTGGCACTGATTGAATTTAAAAAATCAAAATATTTAGTCCTAAGGAGAGTTAAACGCCAATATTAAAAAGATATACTTTCTATGATAGAAGCAAATAGTAAGAAAAGAAACTCACGAGGTTGTTACAAAATATTTAGCAGACAACACCAAAGATATGATCCCCCAACACCAATGCTAGAAGATAAAAAGAATAAGATGGCCCATAGTGATAAAAGAAATTCAGAAATTTTAGCAGAAACATTTAACGAACTACTAAATTGCGAGGTTCCTTCTGAGCATCTTGAAATAAACTCAGAAACTCCAATAAAAACCCCACCAGAAAATATAAACCGACCGACAATTCAGAAAGTCTGCAAAGCTTTGAAAGAGCTCAAGAACTACAAAGCAAGTGGAGAAGGTCAAACATTTGCAGAACTCTGGAAATACGCAGCAGAACCCGTGAAGATATCATTAGATCAACGTATAGTTAAAATCTGGATCGGAGAAGAGCTACCAGAACATTGAACTATAGCTATCATACACCCATTACACAAAAAAGGAAAAAAATTAAATCCGAACAACTGCAGAGGGATTTCCCTATTGGATTGCACATATAAAATATTGTCAAGAATTCTCTACAATCGCTGTAAAGATCAACTTGAAAAGGAGCTAGGAGAATATCAAGGAGGAGCCCAGGAGAAGCCGCCCAGAACAGATCATCACATTAAAATTAACAATGGATGCCTACAAAAGGAGACAGAAGCAACTAGTCATAACCTTTGTAGACTTCAAAAAAGCTTATAATTGCATCCACAGATGTTCTATGCTGGACACGTTAAGAAATTTTGGTCTTCATCCCAAATTAATAAAAATGATAAAATTAACCCTTACAAACACCAAGTCCAAAGTAAAATTCAGAGGAGAACTATCTGAGGAATTTACGATTAAAACAGGGTTAAGTCAAGGAGATGGTCTATCACCACTGCTCTTCAGCTGTGCTCTTGAATACTTGATGAGAGAATGGTACAAAGAGAATCCTAAAAGCATAACAATTGAAACCAAGAAAGATGATATAAACCTAAATTGTTTGGGATTCGCAGATGACTTAGCATTACTAGCTAATAATGTACAAGAAGTTAGAAATCAAATAATGAGCCTGCAAAAGGTAGCGCCAAAAGTAGGACTCCAGATATCTTTCGAAAAGAGCGAGATGATGGTAACAGACCCTCTAGTAATACACCACGTAACAGTAGAGAACAGAAAAATTAAAATAGTGAAGCAGTTTAAATACCATGGAGAGATTATAGTATACAAGTTGGATGAAAAACCTGCTTTGCAAGAGAGAACCAATAAAAAGATAAAAGCTCAAAAACTTTCATGGTCTACATTCAATAAGAAATGTCTATCAATTCAAACAAAATTGAAACACTACAAGACGGTGGTTCAGACAGAGGTAATATACGTAAGCGTGACTCTTTTTAAAGTCACTCAGAGAAACAGAGTCGACAAAATACTAACAGCAGACAGAAGAATAGCTAGAACATTCGTAAATAAAAAATACCAGAAGGAAGGACAATGGCGGATAGTGCCGAATGAAGTAGTGTACAGGGAACTGTAGCCCATCAGAGATACTATACGCAAAAAGAGGATTTCTTTCTTTGGCCACATAATGAGGACGCCAGAAACCAGATTAGCAAGAAAAATTATGCAGAAACAGTGGAATCTGAAGCAACAAGTAGGATGGATCAAGGAAATTAAAGAGGATATGGAAGAACTAGACCGAAAATCTCAAGAAACTCAAAGACAGGAAAATAAGATTAACCCAAAAGTAAACAAACGACACACAATGAAAAGGGTATTTACAGGTGAGGAAAGACAGGAAAAATCAGAACGAATGAAAAGATACTGAGCAATTAAGAAAGAACGAAACGTGCGCTTACTGAAGAAGAGGACCAAGAAACGATTGACTAAAGTGGTCCAATGAGGCCTTAAAAGCAAATAATAATAATTGACTCCTTACCTCTATTCCTCGTAAATCTGGATAACGCGTTGCAGTACTGCTTTGTCTTGCGCAACGCTATGCTAATCCTGCAAATTACTATATCTACACAGAGACACTCGTGAGGTGCAATGAGTTCACCGTTAGATGCAAATCGATGTAATTTCGGAACCCACTTGGTTCAATGATCAATTAAAAAATGCAAAAGAAAGGTAGGTGAAAAATGGCGCTGCAATAATAAAAGAGTGACTTCAAGAAAATTACCTTATAATTCCTCTTCACGTAAATAAAAGATTCCATTACACAGCCTCCTTCTCAGATCAATTACATTACATAATCATCTTATTTAAACTCGTCGATAAATTGATACTTTACATTTGAAACATAACATTACGACTGCTTCCTCACTTAAACACAGCTAACCACTATCTGCTACTGCGCCTACGCGCACACCAAAGATGAAACCTAACCCTGCGATACAGCTAACAACATCGCTATTCGCTCACATCTCACTTGTAACAGCTCGAGAGCAAAGGTATGACGTTATTGTACAATCGATTAATACTCAAATGACACCTATCAACGGCTGCCGCTCCTGCAGTGTTGTATACTCCCATTCGAGGTGATCGACGGACTGCAATTGAACACATTGCTGCTTAACGGGACGTCTGTTGATGAGGCTGACGCACTCGTCCTCCCTCAATGTGCCACGATCACCTCTGTTGTGCTACATTTAGGAAACTGAAGAAACAACTTCAGCATGTTACTCTCCACAAAAAGCAAACGAACTTCTTCTCCATGACTACGCAAGGCCCCACACAAGTCTGCGCACCCGACAGGGGCTCACAGAACTTCTTTGGACTGTCCATACAAACGTCATGAATGACATATCATTTACACTCCTGGAAATGGAAAAAAGAACACGTTGACACCGGTGTGTCAGACCCACCATACTTGCTCCGGACACTGCGAGAGGGCTGTACAAGCAATGATCACACGCACGGCACAGCGGACACACCAGGAACCGCGGTGTTGGCCGTCGAATGGCGCTAGCTGCGCAGCATTTGTGCACCGCCGCCGTCAGTGTCAGCCAGTTTGCCGTGGCATACGGAGCTCCATCGCAGTCATTAACACTGGTAGCATGCCGCGACAGCGTGGACGTGAACCGTATGTGCAGTTGACGGACTTTGAGCGAGGGCGTATAGTGGGCATGCGGGAGGCCGGGTGGACGTACCGCCGAATTGCTCAACACGTGGGGCGTAAGGTCTCCACAGTACATCGATGTTGTCGCTAGTGGTCGGCGGAAGGTGCCCGTGCCCGTCGACCTGGGACCGGACCGCAGCGACGCACGGATGCACGCCAAGACCGTAGGATCCTACGCAGTGCCGTAGGGGACCGCACCGCCACTTCCCACAAATTAGGGACACTGTTGCTCCTGGGGTATCGGCGAGGATCATTCGCAACCGTCTCCATGAAGCTGGGCTACGGTCCCGCACACCGTTAGGCCGTCTTCCGCTCACGCCCCAACATCGTGCAGCCCGCCTCCAGTGGTGTCGCGACAGGCGTGAATGGAGGGACGAATGGAGACGTGTCGTCTTCAGCGATGAGAGTCGCTTCTGCCTTGGTGCCAATGATGGTCGTATGCGTGTTTGGCGCCGTGCAGGTGAGCGCCACAATCAGGACTGCATACGACCGAGGCACACAGGGCCAACACCCGGCATCATGGTGTGGGGAGCGATCTCCTACACTGGCCGTACACCACTGGTGATCGTCGAGGGGACACTGAATAGTGCACGGTACATCCAAACCGTCACGAACCCATCGTTCTACCATTCCTAGACCGGCAAGGGAACTTGCTGTTCCAACAGGACAATGCACGTCCGCATGTATCCCGTGCCACCCAACGTGCTCTAGAAGGTGTAAGTCAACTACCCTGGCCAGCAAGATCTCCGGATCTGTCCCCCATTGAGCATGTTTGGGACTGGATGAAGCGTCGTCTCACGCGGTCTGCACGTCCAGCACGAACGCTGGTCCAACTGAGGCGCCAGGTGGAAATGGCATGGCAAGCCGTTCCACAGGACTACATCCAGCATCTCTACGATCGTCTCCATGGGAGAATAGCAGCCTGCATTGCTGCGAAAGGTGGATATACACTATACTAGTGCCGACATTGTGCATGCTCTGTTGCCTGTGTCTATGTGCCTGTGGTTCTGTCAGTGTGATCATGTGATGTATCTGACCCCAGGAATGTGTCAATAAAGTTTCCCCTTTCTGGGACAATGAATTCACGGTGTTCTTATTTCAATTTCCAGGAGTGTAGTTAAAACTTAACAGCTACTAGAAACATACTGGGTAAATCACATAATACTGACACCGCAAATATTGCGCAAATGGAAAGTGCTGTTGCTGTGCGGTTTTCACACAGTGGGTTCGTAGTCGGTGTCTTGGATTGTTAGCCTATAAACAGATCAAATAATACTTAGAAAGTGTATTTCTCGTGCAAACATACACTTTTTTAAAATAGAACGATGCCTGTTGACATTAATAAACTAAAAGTAGGGTAAATCAGAATGTCGGTGGTGTCTGTTACAGGATTCTAGTGCGGATCGTTTATTAGATAACGTATTGCGAAAAGTTTCTACTCCGACACTTGTTTGTGCCATTCGACCGACGTATTTGCTAGGTACGGCGTTGTTATGTTTGCTTATAGTGTGCTTGTGTGTTCCTTGAGTGCACTGCGACTTGCTAGGCAGTGTATGACAGTCCAAATAGTAGTCGTGAGTGGACGGTGGGATTTACCAGTACAGAAAAAGTCGGTCTATGGAGAGTGCAGGAACAAACCATTTCGTTGTTGTACGGTGTATGTGGCAAGATGCCGCAACCCAGACACGTCAACCATCTCGGCAATTATTTATCAGCCTCCTCAACCGCTTACGTCAAAATGATAGTGTAACACCTTGACAACGTTACAGAAGGAAGCAAGTGACGACAGAAGAGGAGGACATTGATGTTCTTGCTGCTATTGCAGTATTGCAGTTTATCCACACGTTACCTCCCGTGCAGTCGCACGAGGAAGTGGCATGTGTCAAGCAAGTGTCGTATGCATTCGCCATCGACATGGAAACAATTATGAGAATCGTCTTAACTTCTGTGGATGGGCATTTAGACAGGATACTTTATATGTATCACGTATCTTGTTTAGTGACGAAGCCACATTCACTAGTCTTGGCCATATGAACTGCCGAAACATACACTATTGGACTGTTAACAACCCCTACTCGCTTCGTCAGGTGGAACGTCAGCGTCCATGGAATGTAAACGTGTGGTGTGGGATAGCGAACCATCAGGTCAAAGGCCCGTTTTTCATAGTCCGAAAATTGAACGGACACAAGTATCGCAGCCTCCAAACAGACCATTTTCCACGGATGCTAGAATACGTTCATTTGCAGACCACGAGGAACAAGTGGTACCAACATAATGGCTCTCAAGCCTATAGTGCACGAAGCACTACAGCATATGTTCACGAACTATTTCCAAATCGTTGGAATAGACGCAGAGGACCTATACCTTGGCCGGCCCCTTCTCCGGATTTGACGCTGTCGATTTTTTTCTGTGGGAGTAAGTTGAAGGACGCTGTCTGCAAGGACGTACCAACTACACCCGATGCTATGCAACACGCGTTACTGCAGCCTGCTCGGACATCTCCAGTCCAGACTGGAAGCGTGTTTTGCCACTACCGGCGATCGTTTTGAACACAACCTGTGAAGGTCAGTTGTATTGTTACTAGTCAAAATTCACATAACTCGTCTGTGCACTTGGTTTATTCTTTAATGTATGCTACCACATGTATTGTACATATGTCAGTGTGGCAACTTTTCGAAATACGATACCACGTAAAAGACTCATACTAGAATTCTGCAACAAATACCACTGACATTCTAATTTATCCTAGCTTTAGTTTTTTAATGTCAATAGGCATCGTTCCATTTAGAAAAGTGTATGTTTGCATAAAAATATGCTGTCTAAGTACCATTACGGTCTGTTAATTGGCTAACAATACGAGCCCCTGATCACCAATCCGTTCTGTGAAAACCGCATGTCAATAGCACTGGTAACTACAGCTTTTGATATCACTGTAGCTTATTCAGTGCAGATAAGTCTGCATGTCCACATGTCGACCTCGTCAAGCGAGCATACTCTTTCATCCTGCTTCGTTTTAGTTACGCCATCGAAAGTGCCTTATTTGCTTTTGTAGAACGTAAAATGGACGAGCCTACGATAGCACAGGAACTTGTGTTTCGGGAAATATGACTATGTGTACTGCATGTGTGAACATACGTTGTTGCAAGCAAATATTTAGTTTTTTGTCAAATGATATCTCATGTACAACTCCTGTGAAAATGCTGACCACAATCGTCCGTTACAATGTATTGTTTACTCACCTACTTGTCCGACGAACACATGACGGCGTTTTATTTTTAAAAAAATGGTTCAAATGGCTCTGAGCACTATGGGACTCAACTGCTGTGGTCATCAGTCCTCTAGAACTTAGAACTAATTAAACCTAACTAACCTAAGGACATCACACACATCCATGCCCGAGGCAGGATTCGAACCTGCGACCGTAGCAGCAGCGCGGCTCCGGACTGGAGCGCCTAGAACCGCACGACCACCGCGGCCGGCGGCGTTTTATTACATTAACTGAATTTTCCGTCGATGCTTGATAGAACATGACAGACAACAACATTAAACAGGAAAGACTTTTGTGATGTTATGCAAAATATTACTTCTATGCTTATATGGCTTTCAGCTTATTAGGCCATGGTCTGGTGACAACTGAATGTCGCGAAAACGGACAAAATGTCGTGTGAGGTAAGGATATACAACTAGTACAGATTTAACAGGACGCCAGAAAAGTGTTTCCTGTGTAATGTTAATTTTCGTTCGCTTCCATGGTCATTGAAAGCTAAATGTCAGTGAATAAGTTTTCCTGTCTTCTCTTTGTGTACACAGCGTAGTGGGACACATGCCGCCAGTCAACAGCTCCGCAGCGATGTATACGGCGAGCAAGCATGCTGTCAAGACGCTTCTCGAAGGACTGCGGAAGGACCTGGTCGCCAAGAAGAGCAAGATCCGCGTTGGGGTGAGTCCACAGTCCCAAACAGCTGGCGTCAGTGACATCTGAGCGCAGCTTGTCGCATGGAAAGTTACTTAGCACCACAAATTTTTGATGCAGTCGAGGCTATAAAGAATGATCAGAATTTTTTGGCAAATAATTTATTCTCTGAGTGTCAAATTTTACTTTACGCAGAAGTGCTGCAGTAATGTCAACTGTTTATACATACCCACGCAAATGTGATGGTGTTGATGAGATATTTCGAAAGAAACACTGGACAGTACTTTAGGTTACAAGCTCAGTTCAAGGAAGGGTACAGCATCATAGGGAGCAGGTCCAAGTGCGAAGGTATATCTAGCATCGGCATTTTAGTTGAAAATAATCATAGCTCTGTTGCGAAAGAAGCAGAGCACTGAAGCAGAAATCTTTAAGGTAGCGGTACTAAAGGTTAGCTGTAGCAGGATATAAGTTGATACAGAGAACCTAACTATGTACAGACAAGATAGATTAAATTCAGTTGGCCGGCCAGAGTGGCCGAGCGGTTCTAGGCGCTACAGTTTGGAACCGCGCGACCGCTACGGTCGCAGGTTCGAATCCTGCCTGGGGCATGGATGTGTGTGATTTGAAATTCAGTTGGTAGCGGAGTGTTTGGGCTGTTAGAAGCAATTTTCCAGAGTGAACTAAAACAAGTACTTTCTTCCAGTTGTTATAATAATATAAATAAATAAATTAATAATTTGTTCATTTTACCGTCAATGCGATTCAGATAGTATACTTGCTGGAAGCTTCGAGATAAATTGAGTCTCGTTTCGAAGATGTACCCGCTTCATACAATTACGTTAGGTGGAGACTTCAATTTGCCCTCGATATGTTGGCGAAAATACGTGTTTAAAATCGATGATAGGTAGAAAACAACTTCCAGAAGCCTGCCAAAACCTTGCACTGATAAAACATTTTCAGTAATCAGGTGTCCAGTTAGAGCGGAAATGGTTGCGATAACGTACTCGACCTCTTAGCACCAAACGCTCCTGAACAAACAGAGAGCTTAGTTGCAGCGAGACTGAATACCACAACAAGCAAATTCACAAAAAATCAAAATACACGGGGTGGACACAAGTATGGCAACATTAAAAGCACATGACCACTGGCATTCAAAACAGCTTCCAGTCGTCTCGGAAAGGATACATACAGGTCCTCTGTGTTTTTCAAGGCAGTCTTATATCATGCTTCGTGCGAAACAGTGGCAAGCTCAGGCAATGATGATGAAGGTGGACAGCGATCACACACCGTCTCCAAACTAGACGACAAAGGCCCAATAATATTCATCCTAACGCTTACGAAAACATTCCTGGACGATGCAAGCTGTTTGAACAGGAGGGGGGGGGGGGGGCAACGAACTCATAAGCCAAAATGAGCACATAATCTTTGGCAGTATGCGACCTTGCAGAGCATCCATGGATCCCACGTTGTACTACGATACGGCTGCCCAATTCATCACTAAACCCTTGCCAACTTTCACTCTTGAGACGTAAAGTAGGCCTAAGTTCGAAACAGTGTGCAACAAGACTCTTCCAAACAAGTGACTTTCTGCCAGTGCCCCATAGTCCAGGTTTTATGTCCTCGGTACCAGGTTTACCTGTTACGGATATTTGCGTCACTGATGAATAGTTTTGAAATTCCAGTTCGCTCGCAGGTCCCAGCTTCTGCAGCTGTTTTGTTTTGGTGCTGACAGTGTTCGAAAGTGCGACATTCAATTCTGCAGCTGTCGACCTCTTATTTTTCGTCACAGTCTTTTTCAATGACCGTATGTCACTATCACTCAACACGTACTTTTATCCGCAGTGTGACTTAGCGGATGATGTTTTTCCGCCTTCCCTGTATGAGCTGTAAAAATCTTCGATATGGTGCCTCTTAAAACACCAAACATTTCGGATGCCATGGTTACCGAAGTATGCACTTTACCAGCACCAACCATCTGCCCACGTTTGAATTCATATAGCTCCAACATAATGCACTCACAACTACAAAGAACACTATTCTGACCACGACTGAAACCCGCAAGGTATTGAGGACATTTCACAGGTGCCGTACGTGATCAAATACAACAGCACCGCCTGCAGGCTTGGGTGGCATTTGCATTTATCTACAGGCATGCATTTCTCCCCGTATTACCATATTTTTGTCCGCTCTCTGTATATATTTTTAAAAATGCAGAAAAAAAATTTGCTTGATGCCTTCCTAAGAGAAACTCACCATTCCTTTCATGTACCTCAAATTCTGACGAGTGGTGTTGGCGGAAATTGAGAGTCTTATACCAAGTAAATTAATAAAAACCGAACAGATTTCCCAAGTTACAGAAAAAAAGGTCAGGACACTGCTGCAGAAACAACGAAAAAATAAGCTACATTTAAAACAACGTATGATCTCTAAGACTGGTTGTAGTTTACAGATTCTCGAAACTTAGTGTCAAGTTGCGAGGTGATATCAATAGATTCCACAAAGAAACTGTCTCGAAATCTGGCAGAAAATCCAAAGGGGTTCTGACCGTATGTAAAGTAGACGAGTGCAAGGCACGATTAGTGTCCTCATTGCACGTTACCGATGATAGCGCACTGAAGAGGATCTACTGAACACGGTTTTCCGAAATCCTTTAGCCAAAAATGATGTATAAATATTGCAGAATTCGAATCTAGATCAGCTGCGAATATGCATCATCTGAAAATAGATAGAGTCGATCTAGTGGAGCAACTTAAATCCCTTAATAAAAGGAAACCCTATGTTCCTTGTTATATAACAATTAGGGCCGCATCAGAGTTATCTGATGAAATAGCTTCAATTTTAGCAATTACGTACCACATCTCACTCGACGAAAGATCCCAAAGAGTGGAAAGTTGCTAATACATAAGTAGAAAAATAAAAGCAATCCGCTGAATTATAGACATATGCCAAGGTATTATATGCTGTTAATACCGAGAACTGTGTAGGTGCACAAGTCGTCCTGCATGGTCCATCAGTGTTCTGTGGTGGAGTCCTGAACTTTACCCTTAGCAACAATGATACCCTGCAGCGTGGTAACGGAGTGGTAAGCGTAGCCGCCGTCGGTGGACCTAAAGTCGATAAAGTTCCAGGGCTAGAAAGTTTTAACAGCCGGGACGTCATCGTTTGTCGGACATTTCACATCGCGGAGGTCTACAATAGAGATATGGTAAATCATATTACCTGTCGTCCATGCCTTTGGTTCTCAGGACCGGAAACCATCGTAAAATAAATGAATCTGAATCTGTGTCAGTGTGGGTTAAAGGTGCTGACAATTGTAAAAAAATTAAACCTTACCCATTATTATAGAAATTAAATAAATTCTTTCCTTTCCTTAATACTTGTCAAAAATAATATACCAAACAAAAGAAAAAATTAAGAAAGCTATTGCATCAGCCACATGCGAGATACTATGTGTGAGCGTTGACCTTGATCGTTACGCAACCACTTATCTCTCTGTGTTTAGAAACATGACAAGCCAAAAGAGACGCTCTGAATTATAGACATCAATCTGTATTAGGATTCTGGAACATACAACGTTCAAACATTACGAAATTACCCAAGAAATCCGACTGTTCACACTTAACCAGGACGGATTCAGGAAATAACGTTCTCGTGAAACATGTCTGGCTCTTTATTCACTGCGGCATGGGCACGGATCTCTAGTCAGTCCATATTTCTAGATTTCCAAAAGACTTTTGAAACAGTTCCTTCTAAGCGAGTTCTACCAAATTTCAGGCCTATGGACTATCATCTCAGTTACGCGAGTAAATTCGTGATTTCTTGTCATAAAGATCAAAGTTCGGAGTGATATCTGTGGTCAGTTAAAGAAGCGTCTTAAGCCCTATTCTTAATATTTATAAACAATTAACTGGGAAAAGTGGCAGTTGACCACAAATCAACAGACAGTGTGAGGTCCTCCAAATCACTGCTAAAAAAAGTCAGTTAAATTTCGGTTACACGATAAATTACACAAATTTAAAGATTCTCCGTTCAACTAAAATATCTAGGGATTACAGTTACGAACAACTTAAATGGGTACCATTAAAAATTGTTGTGTGGGAAGCCAACCAGTGACTGTGATTTATCAACAAAATACGTATAGCGTCCTGTTCTCGAGTACCGCTGCGGGATCCTTACTTCACAGGGTTAGCGGAGACATCGAAAAAGTTCAATGAGGGCAGCTCGTTTTGTACCGTCGCGGGAAAGCGGAGAGAGTGTCACGAATGTGATAAGCGGTTTGGTGTGACAATCACTGAGACCAAATTATTTTCTTTGCGGCCAGATCTTTTCACGTAATCCCAGTCACCAGCTTTATTCTCGAAATGGGTGGAAAATTTTGTTGATTCGCACCGACATAGGGACAGATGATCATAATAATAAAATAAGAGAAATCGGAGTTCGCGCGGAAAGATTTAGATCTTCGCTCCCCCCACTTGCGTTTAGACAGTGGAATACTAGAGAAATAGTGTGTATGGGGTTGTGTGGGCCATCCGCCAAACACTTAAGCCTGAACTACATGGGATTTTGCAAATTGCAATGAGTACTTCCTGCTGAAAAAAATAAAAAAAATGTTAAGTATCCAGAAGACACTGTCGGATGTAAACATAAGTTCGTGTGCGTACACGCCGTCGGCGGTATGTAAATGATTAAGCGTTGCAATTCCCTGTGACTGGTAGATAGCCACTGGGATGCAGTAGCATGTTCATGTTTCGTGTTGTTACCAGGCCTGTTAGGACGTATAAAGAGACAGCGTTAGCGGCACCTGACAGATTTTGAAAGGGGCCTCATTGTGGCTCTCCATTTCGACAGTTTAGGTTAGTGGGAAAATCGGGTGTGACAATGGCCCCATGTAGGACTACATGAGAACGTGAGGACAGGCATACTCATCATCGAAATTCCGGTCGAATGCGCCTGATCACCACGATGGAGGATCGCCATAATATGCACCAACAACACAGTAACCTCTTCATATGAACCCTTCACATCGCTCCCTCCCATCGGAGAATAAATGATGGACACTCTGCAGTATTCTGCGTCATCTTGCACTATTAGTCGGAGAATAACAGCAACCTCACTATGGAATTACCGTCCCATGTATAAACCGCCGTCAATAGACCTACACGGACGGCTGCATTTGGAGTGGGTCTGTGACAGGAATCAACAACCGCTGGTTAATAGTGTCGCATGGTCTTCAGAGATGAATCGTGGTTCTGGACTACCCTGGATGACCAAATCGGCGATTATGGCAGAACTCTGGGTAGACGCCCCAGTAATCCACAGTTTTGGAGAGGCACAAGAGTGTTACTCCTGACTTCATCGTATGGGGAGCCATCGGTTGTGAGTAAGGATCATAGCTAGTAATGACTGAGGGAACTCTGACGGCACCGCAGTCCATCACGGAGATCCTGCATCTGCACGTGTTGCTTCTCATGCGGCAGCTTCGTGGTGCCAGGTCAGCGCTCGTCCACACGTGGCACGTGGCTGCATGAGCTGTCTGGGTGGTGCTGAGGTACTTCCGTGGCCAGCAGGATCCCCGGATCTTCGCCCCCCCCCCACCCCACCCACCCGATAGAACATCTGTGGGACCGGCTCTGACATCAGCTCTGTCCCAGTCCCATTGTCGAGGATATCGAGAACGTCTTACAATAATTCTGACCCATGTAGCCTCAGGAGAGGATATAACGGGTTTATGACGCCCTCCCAAGCGAATCAATGCGTGCATCCAGGCCCCAGAAGGGGTGCAGCGTCATACTGATAAGTGGTGTTTATGCTGCAAGATTTCTTCCTAAATGTGATTGTATACTAAAATCACTTAAATTATGTCACATATCCTCTCAACCTACGAAGTTTCGTTCTATTTTCTCATCTCCTTCTGGGTGCTTTACTTATTTTGTCAGGTAGTGTAGTTGTGAATTTAGTCTATAGACGGAGGTAATATTTTTGAAGTTGAGGGCTTTATCATTCTTTAGTGGTAAAGATAATCTGCATTTTCTGTAGCGTACAGAGTTCATCATAATATTTTTCTGGGTTTAGTCGTAGTACCGCCAAGCGGTCCACCCAGTAATTAAGAGTGTTTTTCTGAAAATTAACACTGGCTCCAATTATAAACAACTCGACTCATCCAGGGTCACTAGTACCTGATCAAGCCTAAAGCAGCAGGTGTACAGCAAGGTCCACGGAGGCACTGAGGTTGCCAGTAACGACTGCTTCCGTCCACACCAGCAAACATCACAATGTGAGGCTGTGCGGCTTTTCTTTAATAATGGATGTCAGCCAAGTGTCCACCGTCACGCTGCACAGTGGGTGACGAAGCGTGGCCAGAGCTCACCGCTACACAGGGCAGGCCGTGCACCCCAGACCCGGGTTCAGGAACTCTCTGCTCTACATAGCTGCTCAATACCAAGATCGGGTCGAGTTACCTGTGGTGCTCGCCATTTGATACTAACCAAGTCACGTGCTGTGGCGGGTTGTAACGCTCTGAATTTCTGTAACTGCAAGATCTGAAACTCTTTGCAAGAAAAAGCTGAAAATATTTACATGTCTACGCACAGAAGCACTTGTACCTGCTTTCTTCTTCAATGGCGCCTAAATATAGTTGAAAGGGTGAAATACGGCGAGTCGACAAAAGTGATGGAATAGCGACTTGCACATGTATACAGATGACGGCAGTATGCTGTACACAAGGGATTAAAGCTCAGTGCATTGACGAAGATGTCATCTGTAGGCAGGTGATTCATGTGAAAAGGTTTCCGATGGGACTATGGCAGCATACCATGTAAATATACCAGAAAAATCCTTGTTAGGGATGTTGTTCTGCTCACTCGACACACTGACTTAAATGTTAGTCAAGCGTCGACCGTTCCTGTGAATTTCTGCACTCTGTCGTTTCGCGGTAGGTTCGTATTGACAACACCAAGTTCTGTCACCCGTAATGATTTTTTCAGAAAAAATGTTGTCAGCGTTTTACATTTCAATCAAATCGCGGCCTTTTGTTTTGGTTTGGACGTCACAGCGCGTGGGACAAACTTTATAAATACCTTTCTCTTCTTCAATTCTGGAAAACGTCTTGCATGTACTTGATTTGGAGATGTTGCTCCATTACTATTTGTGACACAACACCATAGACACAATACTCCAATCTGTCCGCTTCTTAACATCGCCTGCTCACAACTAATTTGTCTAATGCGTCTGTTGTTTAAAGTTGTTAGTTGAAGATGACACCGCAGTTAATGCGCTGACGTTGCTTCTACACTCGGAATAAAATCAGCCTCGTAACTTTTCGGACGGAAAGCATGTGAAGTATTATTCCACATAAATCTCTGGCAATGACCACGACAGGAAGTGCAGAGAAATTAGAGCCCAGTGGAGGGTTTCCGGGAGCCATCTTCCAATGCAACATCCGCGAATTTATCAGGGAAGGGTAGAAACGAAAGTGGTACCAAAAGTATCCTTTGTCACAAACCATAACGTTGTTTGTGGAGTACAGATGTAGATATGGAAGTAGATTATGGTGGATTTGATGGAATACTTGGATCAACTGTGCGGTAAACTGAACTCCCCTTTCTGTAGTAACACATGTCTGATGCCCTGAATATTATAAGTGTCGATGTTACGTCGACGTACGACCACGACTGACAATGATATTTAATTATAGTTTACTGGAAAATAGCTGCTGTATCTGTTTAGTTTGTAGTTAAACAGTCTTCTTCCACACTAATTATTTAGATCAAAAATATTTTCTCCTTCAACAGGAAGTTTCTCCGGGAATTGTGAGGACTGAGTTTCTGTTCAATATGACGTCGATTACACCCACTGTTTACGACACAGTACCCTGTCTGGAGTCTGAAGACGTGGCGGAGGCTGTTGTCTACATGCTGTCCCAACACCCTCGAGTCCAGGTAAGGTAGTGCAGCCCTTGAATTTTACTTTAGGTTTCGGATACTTTTTCTCCACCATTTGCGATGCTATTGATCGTGAAGAAACATTTGCTAGTAGGTTTATAATACCATCGAGGGTAGCTCTTTGTTTCATTGTATGGTTTATACCATCTGCCTGATCCTGCTTTCCCTTGCCTGAAACCGGCCGCTGTGGCCGAGCGGTTCTAGGCGCCCGCTACGGTCGCAGGTTCGAATCCTGCCTCGGGCATGGATGTGTGTGATGTCCTTAAGTTACTTAGGATTAAGTAGTTTCTAAGTCTAGGTGACTGATGACCTCAGATGTTGAGTTCCAGAGGGCAGAGTGCTTAGAGCCATTTCAACCTTGCCTGAATCGTAGAGTAACGTTTCTAGTAAATCAGATCCGAGGATGTTCCATTCAAAGTACTGTCATAATGGAGATGCGCAATACGCTATGACTGGTTGTACGTTTCTTGCACGATCAGTAGTAATTCTGGAAAGAACAAAAATTAAGTTTGATTCTCTCCTAGTTTTTGAAATTCTAGCTAAATTTCTTTATTCTGACAGTGGGCCTTTATTTCAGTATACATTACATTTCTAACACGCATCTCTGAATACACTTTAATTAGGAAGTATGCTTAGCAATCACTTTCTTTTTACCCTTTGGTAAGTGAAATCCCTAAACACAGAGCGGGGTAGGACAAGAAAAGCATGGAAGGGCGAACTCAGAATAGCAGTGTCACATTTATTTAACCATCACATAATATCATGAATAAATAAATACAATAATCACAAATAATTATGACTGACAAGGTAAGGTTAATTAGTTGATTACAGCAATAATCGGCTTTAAAAGATGATTTTATCTCAACAAGTCACAAAAACAGAGCTAGAGGAAATATAAAACAGTATTTTTTTTAAAGGAAACTACTTTCCTTATAAAACAGAAGCTGCTCGAAGGACAACAGCAAAGATACTTATAAGACAATTTAAAGAAAGGTCACTTGAGGCGTTCAAAGGATTTTCAGCTTTTTTAAAACTGAAACAGGCCTTTAACACACAAGACGGCAAACATACAGCTAAAATCAGCTTAAAATCTACTGAAAATCAAGTACCAAAACAGAAAAATAGATCAAGGTTGTCCACAAGTAGTAAGTAAAATCCCAGTTTAAGCTAAAACCAGTAATTGTGGTTAAATGATTCGGAAATATTCACATAGCATAATAATCAAGACTTAAAAAAACTTTGCTACCTCAAATTCATAACATGGGCAATAGAAGCACATTCCAAGGGAGATGTACAGCTTCAAGTAAAACTTTAAATAAGTCTCCATAGACCAGAACTTTAAGTGATATACCCACTACTTAATTTACAATTTATTAGCAGGCAGCGCGAATGAGGAAACTAAGGCAATCACGGATGCCCCTCAGAGGCAGCCAATAAACATCAAGGCGGTGCGTAACTGTAACACGCCCCCGCGGCCACTGGAGAACCAGCCACGAAGCTCAGAAGATAAATTACGGCTGTTAACAAACATCACGTAGGTGAAACGTAGCCCAAACAAAGAAGTTAAGAAAATATTAATGGTAACCATCTCGAGAAATGGTCAGCATAAGGCCTTATAATTTTAACCGAATTTCAAAAATTTATCTCTAAGCAAATTTAAAAAATGTTAAGAATGGGTATTAGTGGCGAAGGTAATGTGTCTTGAATAATTTAGTTGAATACAATTTGATACAAGAAAATTTAGTAACTGCTTAGAGAATCTGACAGTAATTTATCCAAACGACATGGCAAGTAACCTTGGGTGAAGCAAACTTGTGTAAGGAAAATGACAAACTGACCTCTATGAGATGGTGCTTAATAATTAGATCTTACAAGCTATGCTTGATTCCGTGGTATTTAGACAAGGAAATCTGCAACACAATTTTACCACATACGTTAATAACAGGTAATTTCTGTTAAAGCAAACAAAATATGAAATAAGAGATTGAATGCAAAATGCTTAAAACAACTTTAGATCAGAATATGACCCACAAAACTTTTGCCACAGCTTATTGACAAAATACTTTTACCATATCAATGGTAAAATCTAACATTGAGGTTAACCACGGAATCTAGCCTTTCACACTGCGTGTATCCAACACAAATACACTACAATGAAACTGTCAGTGGTACACAGAAATCAGACGCACAATTGTATACACAGCAAAATATTCGACTGATCAGACATATAAATAATCTGAAGCAAGAGAGCGTTAGCTCAAATAAATACACTCAAACAAATGATCAGGCAAGCCATCAACAGCAGAAAAAAAATGGTTCAAATGGCTCTGAGCACTATGGGACTTAACATCTTAGGTCATCAGTCACCTAGAACTTTGAACTACTTAAACCTAACTAACCTAAGGACATCACACCCATCCATGCCCGAGGCAGGATTCGAACCTGCGACCGTAGCAGTCCCGCGGTTCCGGACTGCAGCGCCTAGAACCGCACGGCCACCGCGGCCGGCCATCAACAGCAGAGAATAGAGATGGACGTAGGAGAATTTTGGTGGGTGGGGGTGGGATGGGGGGGGGGGGGAGAGCGAGTCAGCGAGTGAGCCGACTAGAGGACATAAAAGGCCGAGTTCTGGACATAGTGGGTCAGTTGGCCGTTATCTCCGTTTATATCAACACTTGGTGTAACTGGTGAAGTTGGAGTTACAACAATGAGCTGACTAGATGTCCTTCAGTCCGCGACCGCTGATTTGTCCAGCTTTGATATTCCATGCTGTGCAGGACTGGGTGCTGGGAGGTGCACTGAACATTTGCAGGATTATCAAATATCTGCCACATCGTCCGTTTATGATTGTGTAAAACTTCCAACTTTTCGGCCACTACGGTTAGTGGCTCTCATCCCGGTGTTCCTTTTTTTCTCCAGCAGTCATTAGGAAGCAAGTAGACGCAGACAGCGCTGCGTCACAACTGCTGCCCGTTTCCCATCCGCCTATTTCCACCAGGGGGAAGCAATAAAGCAAACATCAATGAAGAGGGACTACTTCCACCAACGAAAAGAAATAATGAAACTACCAATAAACGACGTCTACTGCTCCTCCTCCTCATCCTCAGTAGCCTATCAGATTTCGATAAGAGCCTCTTCCATTAGTATGTAAGAACCAAACTTTTACTTGAGGAACGCCACTTGCAGTAGTGACCGAAATGTCGCAAGTTTTACACAGTGACGGTGCGGTCACAGGTCCACGAGGAATTTATTTATTCAATTAGCTGTTTCATTCTGCAATATAATTAAATAATTCATCTTAGATATCCTATCATACACACAGTTCGTGGTTCTCAATAGCAAACTAGAAAATTCATTCAAATAATATTCTGTACAAAAAGCGACAATCATTTTCAAAAGGAAACTGTATTACAGAGTGCTGTAACCTCTAAGCTCGATCGCTCACAAAAAAAAGCAGCATGCGGAGGAGCCTGACTGTCAAATAACTGATATTCTACATCGATAACATTTTCCAAAACTAAACAGTGCACGTGGCTTGGCAAGAAAATAATGAAATTTCCACAATTAAAAAGAAACATTCAGAAAAGTAGTCCTGTTGCTAGTATTGAATAGTCCCTGGAATCATCTAGATAAACTTGAGATCGACTGCGAGCTCTCGTGAACGTCATCCGGTGACTAACGTTCAGAATGTGTTCAGCAACACTTCACAGGCCCATGCCCATGCTTGGGACATTCTGGCACACAAAGTACAAAGTACACACTCTTTCGTTCTCCGTTAACTGCATAGCTAAATTAGTCTTTGTAGACTACACCCGATGCATTTGTTTCGCAAATTTCTCTCGTCAGCTGCTATTCTCCATGAATAAACAATACAATTGTGAGTGTGACATTTACAACCGACAGTGCCGAATGCCAACAATCTTGCAATGGAGCCCTATGTAAACACCATATTGACAATAAATATTATTTTTCACATCAACACTTATCCAGCATGTACTTAATATTGTCTGGAGTGTAGAAGTGAAACCATCATCATCATCATCATCATCATCATTTAAGACTGATTATGCCTTTCAGCGTTCAGTCTGGAGCATAGCCCCCCTTATACAGTTCCTCCATGATCCCCTATTCAGTGCTAACTTTGGTGCCTCTTCTGATGTTAAACCTATTACTTCAAAATCATTCTTAACCGAATCCTGGTACCTTCTCCTCGGTCTGCCCCGACTCCTCCTACCCTCTACTGCTGAATCCATGAGTCTCTTGGGTAACCTTGCTTCTCCCATGCGTGTAACATGACCCCACCATCTAAGCCTGTTCGCCCTGACTGCTACATCTATAGAGTTCATTCCCAGTTTTTCTTTGATTTCTTCATTGTGGACACCCTCCTGCCATTGTTCCCATCTACTAGTACCTGCAATCATCCTAGCTACTTTCATATCCGTAACCTCAACCTTGTTGATAAGGTAGCCTGAATCCACCCAGCTTTCGCTCCCATACAACAAAGTTGGTCGAAAGATTGAACGGTGCACAGATAACTTAGTCTTGGTACTGACTTCCTTCTTGCAGAAGAGAGTAGATCGTAGCTGAGCGCTCACTGCATTAGCTTTGCTACACCTTGCTTCCAGTTCTTTCACTATGTTGCCATCCTGTGAGAATATGCATCCTAAGTACGTGAAACCGTCCACCTGTTCTAACTTTGTTCCTCCTATTTGGCACTCCATCCGTTTATATTTCTTTCCCACTGACATTACTTTCGTTTTGGAGATGCTAATCTTCATACCATAGTCCTTACATTTCTGATCTAGCTCTGAAATATTACTTTGCAAACTTTCAATCGAATCTGCCATTACAACTAAGTCATCCGCGTATGCAAGACTGCTTATTTTGTGTTCACATATCTTAATCTCACCCCGCCAGTCTATTGTTCTCAACATATGATCCATAAATAATATGAACAACAGTGGAGACAGGTTGCAGCCTTGTCTTACCCCTGAAACTACTCTGAACCATGAAAATTTACCGTCAACTCTAACTGCTGCCTGTCTATCCATGTAAAGACCTTTAATTGCTTGCAAAAGTTTGCCTCCTATTCCATAATCTTGTAGAACAGACATTAACTTCCTCCTAGGAACCCGGTCATATGCCTTTTCTAGATCTATAAAGCATAGATACAATTCCATGTTCCACTCATAACACTTCTCCATTATTTGCCGTAAGCTAAAGATCTGGTCCTGACAACCTCTAAGAGGCCTAAACCCACACTGATTTTCATCCAATTGGTCCTCAACTAATACTCGCACTTTCCTTTCAAAACTACCTGAGAAGATTTTACCCACAACGCTGATTAAAGAGATACCTCTGTAGTTGTTACAATCTTTTCTGTTTCCATGTTTAAAGATTGGTGTGATTACTGCTTTTGTCCAGTCTGATGGAACCTGTCCCGACTCCCAGGCCATTTCAATTATCCTGTGTAGCCATTTAAGACCGGACATTCCACTGTATTTGATGAGTTCCGACTTAATTTCATCCACCCCAGCCGCTTTATTGCACTGCAATCTATTGACCATTTTTTCCACTTCCTCAAATGTGATCCTATTTCCATCATCATTCCTATCCCATTCTACCTCGAAATCTGAAACATTACTGATCGCATTTTCACCTACATTGAGCAACTCTTCAAAATATTCCCTCCATCTGCCCAAGGCATCCACAGGATTCACCAGCAGTTTTCCTGACCTGTCCAAAATACTTGTCATTTCCTTCTTACCTCCCTTTCGGAAGTGAAACGTGAACGATAAACCGTTCATAGAAGAGAAACGATTTTTTTTTAATTTGTGGTGCTGCAGAAGAATCCGGAAGTTCAGATGAGTAGATCAAATAAGTAGTGAAGACATACTGGACCGAAATGGGAAAATAGAAATTTATGGAACATCTTGGCTAAAATAAGGGATCAGTTGATAGGACACGACCTGAAACATCTGGGAACTGTAAGTTTGGTAACTGAAGTGTGTGTGTGTGTGTGTGTGTGTGTGTGTGTGTGTGTGTGTGTGTGTGGGTGGGTGGGTGCGTGGCTGCGTGATGGACTGGAAAGGGAGGGGGGTGTTAAAATTGTTGAGAGGCGCCAAGATTTGACTACAGTAAACAGGTTCAAATGGATATCAGTTGCAGCACTTACGCAGAGAGGAAGAGGCTTGCACAGACCAGACTAACGTGAGAGCTGCATCAGTCATCGAACTGAAGACCATAATAACATAGTTATCTTCAGTACTCTGAACGAGACTTATTTGGTTAAGCGACTTTAATTGGTGCACTGACTAAGATCACGACTGAATCTCTAAATGGCAGATCAAATCACCACTTTCTACAGGTAGGTTGACATAGCTTACATTCAAGTTGAGTGTTAGGCCATGACTCGAATCTACGTCATTACCTTGCATCGATAACTGATTCATATACTATCAGGTTGGTGCACGACGTCGTAGCCTGCTGACGCTGGGGAAATTTTTCGATTTCGTGACTGTAGAAATTACGTGGTTTGGAGCCGAAGAACTCATCGAGCCACGTTCGGAGCGTATATTCCTCTGGAAAAGAAGTTCCTTGAAAGTTGTTTGATAGAGAACGGAAAAGGTGAAAAATGTGAAGGCGCAAGAACAGGTGAATAAGGTGGGTGCGGAATGACTTCTCCAACCAACTTCTGTACAGTAAACAGACTACGGGCAGGCATTATCTTGGAGTAACAACACTTTAAACAGTCTTCCTGGTCGTTGGCCTTGGATTGCTTCTGCAAGAGGTTTCTGTTTTTGACAATAAATGCCAGTAGTTATGGATACACCTCGGGGAAGCAAATCGTATGATCTTTTCTGGATCCACTCTGGTCTATGTACGAAGAGTTGCTGCTTTGTTTGAGCTATCATTCCTTCCTTTTCCTTACGTTAGCATAGCGACACCATTTCTCGTCGTCAGTAACTATGCAGATAGGAATGGTCGGTGTTGTTAGCAAGCCATTTAATGACGAGCACGCAGAGATGCACGTATAGCCACCCGCTGATTTTCGTAATTTTAGTTTATAGCATAAATTATCCATACACCAGAATTCTGAGGCTTCCCACTGAATGCAAATGTCGGGCGATGAAAGAATGATAACAGTTCATCACGTTTGCCATTTCTCGAGTACACTGTCTTGGATCATTGTCGATTAATGCGTTTAAACCCTAAAGGTCTTGCTGAACGTAGAGAGTAACTAATGTCGAAATGTTCCTCCTTAAATGAGAAAACCATTTTCTTGTCGTGCTCTGTCGAGCGGCATATTCTCCACATATGGTGCAAATGTTTGTGATTGCCTCCACTGCTGTCACCCTCTTTTGAAATCAAACAGAAGAATATGTCGGAAATGTTCCGATTTCTCCACTTGGCACTCCATTTTCTAGCATCCACAGCTCCACTCAGTATGTTCATATGACTAAATGACAATATGTTAACTGATGCAGCTACAGTGAACTACAAATAAAATATGACAGTTGATAAATAAACCCAAAGCAACCGAAATACCGACATGCAAAACCAACCTTGAGACCGCTTAGGCGACGATTCGCAAAATAGTTTGTACCAATAAACCCGCGATACTGTAAAGAATAAACTCTTATATGTAAAACAGCTGCAAACGTCTGATTGTTTTAGAAAATGAGTCAATGTGTTAAATGTTTTGCGTTAAGGATGTAAACGAGAAAATGTTCACAAAAGGTTTTACATTGTACGTTTAAAGTTTGCCGGAAATCATTGAGTAATCACACTATCAAAAAATAGATGAGTATAGTCTGAGGAATTAATAAAAGTATCTCAGTGTCCACACGTCATATCTCCCGAGTTATGTGTCGTACAGTGACATAATATTACAAGTGCATTCAGCAGTATATGGAGGTAGTGTCTGCAACACATGTTATGAATAGAATTTGTAGCATCGAAGTAATAAAATATCATGCATGATAATAAGTTTTACTGCACGAACAACGAAGATATTGTAAGGAATAAACTTGTCTTATTTCATCATGTTGTGAGGGCTGGGGTGTCAGCGAGGAAGTCTTATATAAAGATATAAAGTTTGTTGGATCCCGCTAAGTGCTCTCATTCTCAAATATTGGATAAAAACATTCTAACGAGAAGAATACGACAAGTCCCGTAACCTGATTTTTCAGGATCTCCGCTCAATGGAAGAGGAGTCAAAATAAACGAATATTTGTCTGGGCTTATTCGCAGATACTCGACTGTTTCTGAGAAAACAAAGGTCAGAATTTCCAGGTTCTTTATGTACCTTGTAACGAGTAAGTGGCTCAACCAAAACGGTGGCATAGTGGCTAGCATCCCGGCTTCGAAACCCGTTATTTATTTTTGTTTTTGTTTTTCGTTATTTTACCAATGTCCGTAGATCATTACTACTCTAATGTTTTCCTGTGCATATTGAAATAACAATGTCCTTTTTCGTCTACTAGTTGCATGTTTGGTGAATGAATTTTAAGAAAATTTAAAAATAAAAGTAACAAATGAATGAGGAATTATTTCAAATTCTTCTCGTTGAAATTTCTGTTGTGTATTCTGATCCATAATCAATTAAAACGCCAATTTTCGGTACAGTGTTGTGTTATGTGTCGTTTCCCGCACAATTATTTCCAACATGTGAAATCTTCGGCAGTGTTCACGACATTTCGTTCCCGAGTCAGATTCATACGAATAAATGTCACTTCGGCAAACCCACTTTCGCACGATGGTTGTGATGCTCTAAATTCCCATGTTTCGGCTGTTTCTATGATCGGTATCATCCAAGGGAATGCACCAAATCTTCCTTTCTATGATCGGTATCACCTACATCTACATCTACATCCATATTCCGCGAGCCACCTAACAGTGTGTGCCGGAGGGTACCCTGAGTACCTCTATCGGTTCTCCCTTCTATTCCAGTCTCGTATTGTTCGTGGAAAGAAGGATTGTCGGTATGCTTCTGTGTGGGCTCTAATCTCTCTGATTTTATCCTCATGGTCTCTTCGCGAGATATACGTAGGAGGGAGCAATATACTGCTTGACTCTTCGGTGAAGGTATGTTCTCGAAACTTCAACAAAAACCCGTACCGAGCTACTGAGCGTCTCTCCTGCAGAGTCTTCCACTGGAGTTTATCTGTCATCTCCGTAACGCTTTCGCGATTACTAAATGATCCTGTAACGAAGCGCGTTGCTCTCCGTTGGATCATCTCAATCTCTTCTATCAACCCTATCTGGTACGGATCCCACACTGCCGAGCAGTATTCAAGCAGTGGGCGAACAAGCGTACTGTAACCTACTTCCTTTGTTTTCGGGTCGCATTTCCTTAGGATTCTTCCAATGAATCTCAGTCTGGCGTCTGCTTTACCGACGATCAACTTTATATGATCATTCCATTTTAAATCACTCCTAATGCGTACTCCCAGATAATTTATGGTATTAACTGCTTCCAGATGCTGACCTGCTATTTTGTAGCTAAATGATAAGGGAACTATCTTTCTATGTATTCGCAGCACATTACACTTGTCTACATTGAGATTCAATTGCCATCCCCTGCACCATGCGTCAATTTGCTGCAGATCTTCCTGCATTTCAGTACAATTTTCCATTGTTACAACCTCTCGATACACCACAGCATCATCTGCAAAAAGCCTCAGTGAACTTCCGATGTCATCCACAAGGTCATTTATGTATATTGTGAATAGCAACGGCCCTATGACACTCCCCTGCGGCACACCTGAAATCACTCTTACTTCGGAAGACTTATCTCCATTGAGAATGACATGCTGCGATCTGTTACCTAGGAATTCTTCAATCCAATCACACAAGTGGTCTGATAGTCCATATGCTCTTACTTTGTTCATTAAACGACTGTGAGGAACTGTATCGAACGCCTTGCGGAAGGCAAGAAACAAGGCATCTACCTGTGAACCTGTGTCTATGGCCCTCTGAGTCGCGTGGATGAATTCCAAGGGAATGCGCCAAATCTTCCTGAAAAATAAGGATAAGGATAAAACATAATAATGATCATAAGAATGAAATATCAGAATTTAAAAAGATTATAACCTCTGAAAATACCATACACACTTACAGGGTTATTACAAATGATTGAAGCGGTTTCACAGTTCTACAATAACTTTATTATTTGAGATATTTTTACAATGCTTTGCACACACATACAAAAACTCAAAAAGTTTTTTTAGGCATTCACAAATGTTCGATATGTGCCCCTTTAGTGATTCGGCAGACATCAAGCTGATAATCAAGTTCCTCCCACACTCGGCGCAACATGTCCCCATCAATGAGTTCGAAAGCATCGTTGATGCGAGCTCGCAGTTCTGGCACGTTTCTTGGTAGAGGAGGTTTAAACACTGACTCTTTCACATAACCCCACAGAAAGAAATCGCATGGGGTTAAGTCGGGAGAGCGTGGAGGCCATGACATGAATTGCTGATCATGATCTCCACCACGACCGATCCATCGGGTTTCCAATCTCCTGTTTAAGAAATGCCGAACATTATGATGTAAGTGCGGTGGAGCACCATCCTGTGGTTCGTTTAGCTCCCTGCTTGCTTTATTCGTCGACTTCCGCGGGCTACGCGTGAAACTTGCCTGCACGCGTTCAACCGTTTCTTCGCTCACTGCAGGCCGACCCGTTGATTTCCCCTTACAGAGGCATCCAGAAACTTTAAACTGCGCATACCATCGCCGAATGGAGTTAGCAGTTGGTGGATCTTTGTTGAACTTCGTCCTGAAGTGTCGTTGCACTGTTATGACTGACTGATGTGAGTGCATTTCAAGCACGACATACGCTTTCTCGGCTCCTGTCGCCATTTTGTCTCACTGCGCTCTCGAGCGCTCTGGCGGCAGAAACCTGAAGTACGGCTTCAGCCAAACAAAACTGTATGAGTTTTTCTACGTATCTGTAATGTGTCGTGACCATATGTCAATGAATGGAGCTACAGTGAATTTATGAAATCGCTTCAATCATTTGTAATAGCCCTGTATATTAATGTATGAAACAGTGAAACCATGTTGTAATTTTACAGTTAATATGACGCCATTGTATTGCCTAACTTGATTAGAAACATTCGTATGGGGTAGCCTTATATATGGGGAAATAAATGAAAAAGAAAGAAAAAAGAATAAAAGAAAACAATAATCGGTTTCGAGCACGGGGCGAAAAATTAGAGGCCCCAACGCTGCTCATAGTGCCACCATTTCGGCTGAGAACATCGTTCGATGTAAAGCATCTAAATTACGTAGAAATCTTTGACCGTCGTTTACTCAGTGAAGACCAAGGAACTACGGATAAATCGAGACATGTTTTTGTTTATTTCGATTCCTCTTCCAATGAGCCAAGTTTCTGGGAAATCGGGATATGCCGTGTTCTCCTCGTAAGTAATAAGCGCACCGCGAGTTACGCTGCCTTATGATTTGTTCCGTTTCCACCTACGGTACTTGTCTTACTGTGTTAAACCCTTAACATAAAACTATAGCTCCCAACGTGTAGATTGTGACAGCATATTTATTTTTAAATTCAGTTAATAATTTTATGAAATATTGAAAATCAAATTTTTATTACCACTGGAATCCGTTCGATAAGTAAGCTGTAACTGTACCCGCACCGTGTTAGTCGCTCAGTGACCAGTTAATGGCGCTTTGGTTAGGTAAGCCAGCCTGTGACAAACGATAAATTGTAAACTCCGGAGTTTGGTCATCAGTTGGTTGTAGGATTTTCCTGTGTGACTTCTTTAACCAAAGATTTGTTAATGATAAAAATGACAACTTACAGGATGGTTCAGATTCAGTGTTGCTTTGCAGATCCCCCTATATCTCAGTGGGTAGAGCCTGTTGGTAAGTCAAAAGGACAATGCATACCACACCTAGTAAAGTACTGGATGTTCAAACTGATCTTCAGGCTCAGGATAACTTTATTTTTAGTGCCCTTAAAATCTTTGTAGTAGCCTTGTGAATATCTAAGTGAAACGTTATTTGTTACAGGTACACGAGGTCATTGTCCACCCTACTGGCAGTTCGCTGTGACGACGCTATGTATCTCGTCAAAGAAACCAGCTGTTATATTTTACATTTATTTGCATGTAATACATGTAACTTAATTCAACTTTCGAACTAAACATTTGTTTCTTTATTAATCTCTTACATCTGTATTACACTGTAAAAGATCTTTGTCAAATATGTTTTGTAAAAGACGTATCATAAAATTTTTGCTGGTGTACTCCGGCACATTTAATGTATCTCTTACAAAAATTTTATCTTAGACCTAACTTTTGTAAAACGTTTGTCAAAGAAATTACACAGTGTAATACGGGCCTTACTGAAACGCTATTTTCTTTATCCAGGTAATTTAATTGCATATGTGTCTTAAACGGAATTATTTTACTAATTTGCATTTTACTAATTCATTGACATTTTTGGGTCACTGTCCATATTCAAAAAGACGTACAAGGACAAAATATCAGATAAACTGTTATGCGTGTATTAGAAAACATGAAATGACATGAAAAAATCAACATAAAATATCTTGTCAAGATTGCTAATACGACGTAAGTGTAAACTGAAAAGTATAGGTGAAGTGGCCATAGGCCATCTTGATAAGACAGTATAAAAGGAACTAATGTGGGAGAAAAACAATGGCAATTACAAATTCAGACATACCATTAAATAGATTGATACAAAGTATCTTCTCAGTGTTGTTGGTACAAGTACTATGCGCAAATTTAAACGATAGGGCAAACAGTATGCCGTAATGAAACGATTTGGACACCACAGTTCGAATGCTGGATAGAACTGCAGATCACATGATCTGTTGGTAATGTAAAGACTTGGTGCATCTTTGACACACTGATGTGCTACAAATTTCCGGAGGCTACGTCGTATAGATAATGGTGGATACATTAAATGAATGATGAAGACGAACATGAAACCATTACTGCAACAATTATTGTGCTATAGCAATATAAATCCCATAGGTCCAATGTGTAATTGTTAACTTTTGAGAAGAACCCGGAACACTCACAATCACATGAACATCCCAGCATTATCAGATTACGTGCGTGTATTAGGTTTATACCTTACACAAAGCAGTTTTGGGTCAACGCCATCTATAAAAATAGTAATTGAACCATTCAAATCATGCGGCAAATATCAATTTACAAGCAATAACTACCATTCCATAGATACTTTTGATGGAATTGATTTCCCTAAATGAAGTAAAGCGCAAAAAGCCCGTGGCCCAAAGAATGATAAAAATGTGGCAAAAATTTTTTTGCGTTATGTAACAATGTTACCCATCAGTGGGTTTACTGGAAGGTCGCACTTACACGGTATGGAAATTACAATTCTGTATTATTTTAACATGAGGAGAGAGGAGACTGAGAAATAAAGTTTCAAACCCACAACGGCAGCAGAATGATTACTTTTAGAGGCGTAGATGTGGTGAAGAGTCCCGGGGGGGGGGGGGGCAAGGTAATTCAAGGCTGAAACGTACAACATTCTGAAATTTACCAACAAAATGGCTGTTACTTTAGCAACCAGTACCAATTTTATTATGTAGGTTACATCGAAAACTAAAATTTTTGTTTTCTTTGATACGTTTATCCACATGAAATAGCGAAAATAACAATTGTTGTACCTCATGATAAAAACTATGATTCAAGTTTAGGATTATATACTTAATGCTGCAAAAATATTGCACTATTATTCCATGACTCAAAAAAGCTGTTGTTCTGTGACTCATAAGAGTGTATAAATATATTCGTCTCTTCTGCGTTTACCGTATCCAAATTGAAACTCTGGCAGAAGTTTTTGTAACAGCATCACCTAGCAGTAAAGCGTTGGATAATTTACTAATTCCTTTGCTTTCTGTCGTTTCTTTTTCTGTGCGGTAATTGTATCAATTTCAATCCCAGCAGTACCCGTTTTGTTTCCCCTTGTAACCTTTCTCGTTGCCAGGGTAGAAAATGATCAGTTTGGCACAGATTTTTCGTAAGAGGTTCAGTTAAGTTAAATCTAAATAGCACATGTTGCGCAACTTAATCACTTTTGATGTTGCTGCCATCTCTGACCGTCAGTCTCCGCTACGTTACCAGATATTCTTGGGATGACCCGATTGTTAGGGGCATAAGCCATACACGGAACGCCAAATGTCCCGGCTTCTGAATACTGCTAACAATATGAAATATAATCCATATTCATTCCAAAACAGTGTGCGTAAATGTTCCCAATTGAGTTTCTGTATGCGTTGATGGTGGTAACCAAATGGAAGTTTATCCGGGCAAGGACACCAATACAGCAGTTTGTAGAGGGGGTATGGTGTTTTTTTTAATACACTCCTGGAAATTGAAATAAGAACACCGTGAATTCATTGTCCCAGGAAGGGGAAACTTTATTGACACATTCCTGGGGTCAGATACATCACATGATCACACTGACAGAACCACAGGCACATAGACACAGGCAACAGAGCATGCACAATGTCGGCACTAGTACAGTGTATATCCACCTTTCGCAGCAATGCAGGCTGCTATTCTCCCATGGAGACGATCGTAGAGATGCTGGATGTAGTCCTGTGGAACGGCTTGCTATGCCATTTCCACCTGGCGCCTCAGTTGGACCAGCATTCGTGCTGGACGTGCAGACCGCGTGAGACGACGCTTCATCCAGTCCCAAACATGCTCAATGGGGGACAGATCAGGAGATCTTGCTGGCCAGGGTAGTTGACTTACACCTTCTAGAGCACGTTGGGTGGCACGGGATACATGCGGACGTGCATTGTCCTGTTGGAACAGCAAGTTCCCTTGCCGGTCTAGGAATGGTAGAACGATGGGTTCGATGACGGTTTGGATGTACCGTGCACTATTCAGTGTCCCCTCGACGATCACCAGTGGTGTACGGCCAGTGTAGGAGATCGCTCCCCACACCATGATGCCGGGTGTTGGCCCTGTGTGCCTCGGTCGTATGCAGTCCTGATTGTGGCGCTCACCTGCACGGCGCCAAACACGCATACGACCATCATTGGCACCAAGGCAGAAGCGACTCTCATCGCTGAAGACGACACGTCTCCATTCGTCCCTCCATTCACGCCTGTCGCGACACCACTGGAGGCGGGCTGCACGATGTTGGGGCGTGAGCGGAAGACGGCCTAACGGTGTGCGGGACCGTAGCCCAGCTTCATGGAGACGGTTGCGAATGGTCCTCGCCGATACCCCAGGAGCAACAGTGTCCCTAATTTGCTGGGAAGTGGCGGTGCGGTCCCCTACGGCACTGCGTAGGATCCTACGGTCTTGGCGTGCATCCGTGCGTCGCTGCGGTCCGGTCCCAGGTCGATGGGCACGTGCACCTTCCGCCGACCACTGGCGACAACATCGATGTACTGTGGAGACCTCACGCCCCACGTGTTGAGCAATTCGGCGGTACGTCCACCCGGCCTCCCGCATGCCCAGTATACGCCCTCGCTCAAAGTCAACTGCACATACGGTTCACGTCCACACTGTCGCGGCATGCTACCAGTGTTAAAGACTGCGATGGAGCTCCGTATGCCACGGCAAACTGGCTGACACTGACGGCGGCGGTGCACAAATGCTGCGCAGCTAGCGCCATTCAACGGCCAACACCGCGGTTCCTGGTGTGTCCGCTGTGCCGTGTGTGTGATCATTGCTTGTACAGCCCTCTCGCAGTGTCCGGAGCAAGTATGGTGGGTCTGACGAACCGGTGTCAATGTGTTCTTTTTTCCATTTCCAGGAGTGTACTTTGGAAGATGAGTGGTGAGTCGTAAATATCCATAAAAATTTTCAGATCCTACAGTGTTAAAAACGCCAGTGTGTTATCCGCCGATGAACTAATGACAAGCGTGAATTGTACAGTTCCATTGTTGTATTATTATCGGCACGCCGCTGTTTTTTGCGTCATCAGACTCGAGACTGGTTTGATGCGGCCCGCCATGAATTCGTCTCGTGCGCCAACCTCATCACCTCAGATTAACAGTTGTCCTTGCGTCCTCAATTATTTCCTCCTGGATGTGTTCCAATCTCTGTCTTCCTCTACAGTTTTTACCATCTACTTCTGTGGAGAGCTTCCTCATTTCTTATTTGTCAATCTAATTTTCAACATTCTACTGATAGCAGCACATGCTTCGATTCTCTTCTGTTCCAATTTTCCCACAGTTAATGTTTTACCACTATACAATGCTATGCTCGAAGCGTACACTCTCAGAAACTGCTTCCTCAAATTATGGCCAATGTTTGATACCAGTAGACTTCTCTTTGCCAGGAAGACCCTCTTTGCCTGTGCTAGTCTGCTGTTTATGTCTCCTTGCTTCGTCAGTCATGTTTTTTTTTCCTTTTTTCTTTTTTTTGCTTCTAATGAAGCAGAATGTCGTAACTTCGTGTATTTTGTGTTAATTAATTTTATCGTTATGTTTTCAGCTATTCTCTTTTCTGTTACTTCCTGTTACTGTTGTCTTTTTCCAGTTAACTCTCGATCCAAATTTTGTACTCTTTAGACTTCTCTTTGTACTTCCATTCAGTGGAGGTGATCGCATCTCGCACCAGCGTACTTTTTTCGATTCATGCTTTCGTCTGTAGAGAGATACAAAACGCGATGACTTTCAATTGTGTGAACAACGACCGTCGATGTTCTCAGTTCATTCGGTTGGTGAAAATACAAACAATTTGAAAAAAGCTGTATACAGTTTATGAGTATTAAGTAACTACACTATCAGCCCTAAACATATACCCATATGAGTCTTAATGTTTCATTAGAATTCTCAAGAAACGAAAAGTATAGACTTGTTAATTATGCGTGTTTTCTTCCCATACAACTCTTTAATGAGCAGATTTTTGTATTGAGGAATTTTTTTTAGAAGAATTTATCAATTACAGATGGCAAGAAGACTTTTTACCAAATACCAGCCAGATACTGGTATTTTTTATGGACAGAAAAGTACTTTTGAGTGCAGTTGTACCATTGTACTACTTTAGTTCGTAACATGTTATAAAACAAAATTTTGAACATTTTTGAACACATTCTAAGTTGGTTTCTAAACGAATCTTAAGTTGATTTTTGATTGTGTGTATAGTGTACATGATGTCACTGCCAGGGCAACCCCCATAACATTTGGAAAGAAAAAGTTTTCCCGCAGACAAAAGAGGACGGGGTTATACTAGATGAACTGAATAAATAAACCTGCACGCGTTACTGCCAATCGCTGTTTGTTTACTTAGTTGATTGGGTAAACGTAATCCTTAGATACGGACTATCAGAATTGAAATAAAGGACTAACAGGAATAAAAGGTAAGAAAGATTACTTATTATCTTCTCGGTTCATCCAAGAAGACAGAAAATTTTTTGCCAGATCGCTACACTACCTGTAGTACAGTCCCCAGTTAGCACCCACTTCAAGTTACAATCTCGGAATAGCGCGGGAAACTTAATACGGCCTAAGCGGAGTATAAACGTGGTATAACCGTACCTGTGATCTTGGCAGAGAGGAAAAGTTTTGACAATGGAATAGTTATAGAATTGGTGAGGACAAGATTGTTTATTAGAACGAGGAAGGAGAGGACACAGGGACATCACACAAATTATATAGAAGTATATGACGATTACAAATTTATATAAAAATGTGTACTACTGCTTCTCGATCTCATGCTGAGAACCTGAAGGTGGCCGAGCGGTTCTAGGCGCTACAGTCTGGAACCGCGAGACCGCTACGGTCGCAGGTTCGAATCCTGCCTCGGGCATGGATGTTTGTGATGCCCTTAGGTTAGTTAGGTTTAAGTAGTTCTAAGTTCTATGGGACTGATGACCTCAGAAGATAAGGACCATAGTGCTCAGAGCCATTTTTTTGAGAAACTTTTTTCGTCACTGAGATCAAGAGATTCAAAGTTACCGTGCTTATGCAGAAAACCGCAAAAACCAAAAACTTGTTTTTAGCACTTTTTGAACTGTGGGCCGCAATTGCCTAAACAGCTAACTACAGGAAATGTCTCAAACTTTAACTACACTTTCCTTTGACATTTATCTAGAAACATCATTTACCCATTTTCGAAAATCTCTTTTCGTTTTCAAGATACATCCGAAAAACCATGATTTCTGTGCACCAAAAGTAAAAATTGTAGGTATGGATACTTCTATAATTTCTCTTCACGGTAAATCGTCGAAATTCTTACTATATGTTCTTGGGGTAACTATAAACGATTTTGGATATCATTATCCGTTATCGAGACACGCCATACTTTTGCATGTAAAACACGCTAATCAACCAGAACGTTATGAACACCGACCTACTATCGATACAGACCCTTCCAGACGATGGCAGCGTCGCCTGGTGACGAATGACTGCTAGTCTGACACACGCACGGTGCTAGCAGTATCAGTGTTCATACTGTCCATGTGTGGGATGGGGAAGATGCTTGATCTGAGCTTGACCGAGGGCAGACCGTGATGGTCCAGAGGCTCGGCACGAGCATTTCGGAAACTGCACGACTTTGCAAGGCAACGCTTGCTTCAATCATAAATATATGTCTGAGTGATGCTAAATGTTATTATCTTTACATAAAAAAGTATCATCTTCTCAATATCCTTCAAATCGTGAGCAATTCCCTAATTTTTATATATGGACTTAGTAAATTTACTCTTAGAAGTTTTGTTGCCTTGTCTGCTGCCCCTTTCAGAACTCAAATTAATAACCAAATTATCTAATTTAATGAGATTGAACCTTGAATTGCTGGTTTCCTTATGTAACACGATAATAAATAAAAACAGTGAATAGTTGAGCAGTGGCGTAGTTAAGCTTGCAAAAATAATGACAAGTTTTCATTAATACTTTTATAACTACAAAGAGCTCATAAATATTACAAAAAATGATGAACACATATCAGAAAAGGGATGGTGCTTGATTGGCAAAGCATTCATTGGTTTGGAAGCTATGCAAATTCTCCTCTTAATTAATCCATTTCTCAACGCAATCTGACACAGTTTACATGAATCCACTGTGAGGTCCAATTCTGTTCAGTTGGAATCAACTACGACCAAGAAGTACTCCGCAAACTATGGTCCACTGAAGAACAGGGATGTAAATACCATTTGATAATCCTACGCCAGTGCAGCAATACTTTATCCTTTCACCTCGATTCAGGCGGCTGCAGAAAACGCCGCGCTGTGGGCGAGGAGTGGCGTGCTGTGGCAATTTTAATGTTGTAACGTGTCCACAAAACTTGCAAACTACACATTCTGGTGTTCTGATCATTAGAACGTGGGAAACTTCCCTCTCAGAGCCCTGAAATCCCACCAGATTTCAGTGTGATGTGCACCCGTCCACTGGTCTGGCCAAACCAATTTACTCACAGGCAAGATAGCACATGCTAGTATTGTCAAATGTCACACGGCCGACTCAGGACGAATAAGGTCACGATATGTCCAAGATGATATGAAGTTCCCCTGTTGGTACGGTTGGAAATTGCGAGTGGCTCTTAGTCCACCACAAGATACAGACCACAAGTCTCCCTACTCGGGAAAGACCTGAAATTCTCCACCAGGGGAGGACCAGATGACGAAGAAAGCCAAGAATCATAATCACTTTCACCAGGCCTCGGTATGGGAGCCGAATTAGCACAAAAAAAACTGCTTCCACATTTATAAACCACCGAACTATTCTCGTTCATTGAATCTCTCCTCTTGTCTGTTCTGTCTGGCCTGGTAGCCAATCCAGACACAGCGCTGGGTTTCCCATCCTAGGGGAGCAATCCCTGCTTTGCATATACTGAGAGGAGCCAATCTGCGATTCAAAAGCTCTCTTGTCTCAAAAAAAGAAGATCCTGGACTAGAGCATGGCCATGTTTCGGCAAAAAATGTCTACCTAGACGGGACCACAGTCCCTCATTTATGGAGAGATCTAATCTTTCCAGGCAGATTATTTCCAATTTCTGAAAGAAGGCTGTTAAACTTCCCAGACAGTCGTGCCTATGAGATATATGTTTTTTGGCTCACTAAAAGAACCTGGCGACTTTCTGGTGTCAATGGAGTTACAGTCTTGCTGCTCTGTCCGTATCATCACAGCTTCCTCCACCCACTTTCTGCCAACTGGCCACCTTTGCGGTGAACTGTTGCTTGGCTTAGGTAAAATGTTTTGCAAACGGTGCCCTCTTCGCCGACCCTAAGCTGAAAGAGGTACTATCCACAGAGCACTGGTTCCCAGAATCATTCGCTCAGGCAGGTCACTGGACTCAGCATTTATGGCCCGCAATCCATCTCTCTCCCTATTCTCCATCACCTCTACTATGGCCCCTCGGGTACAAGTTCTCTACAGGCTACACATGCAGTTATATGAACATTCTGCCCAAAATTTTCTCATCTAATAAAGTCATAAACCACACATACCAAATGCAGTACTGGGGAACCTCGAGATCATGACCTAAAATATGAATATTAATCTAACTGACAGTGTTGTTAAAGTGAGAGAGTGGCATGTCAACCTCTCAACTTGTCGGATATTTGAGGATTGCTAAGGTGAATGTCTTCAACATGTAGTGAAACCAAGGTGAAACCATGTCAGACAACGTGGGATTGGGCAGCCATTACAGATTTCAGACCTCGTAGGCTTGGCAGACTGGTGAAACAGGACAGGCAGCCAACTGTGGCAGAACAACATGAGACTTTAATAGTGGATGAAGTACAAGTGTGTCTGACCACACAGTGCATCAAACACTCCTAATGATGGGCTGCCACGGCTGACCATCCATGCATGTGCCAATGTTACATGGGTATCTATGGATCCAGTGGAGCTGATCTAAGGCACCATGATGGCCAAGGAGTGTTGTACACCAGCTGCAGACTACATACACCCCTTCATTGGGGTCATGTTTCCCAACAGCAGTGGCATTTTTCAACAAGATAATGCGCCATGTCACAAGGCCAGAAGTGTGATGCAGCGGTTCGAGGAACACAGTGGCGAGTTTCAATTGATGTGCTGGCTCTCCATCTCTCCAGATCTGAACCCAATCGAACACATCTGGGATGTGATTGAACATGACGTTAGAACCTGTCGACCCCTCCCAGGACTTTACGGTAACTAGGTAACTTGTGTGTGCAAATGTGGTGCCAACTCCCTCCAGTGACCTACCAAAGCCACATTGCTTCCATGCCACTATGCGTTGTCACTGTTATCCATGCGAATGGTGGGCATACTGGCTGTTAGGTCATAACGTTTGGCAGAACAGTGTATGCACGTAATATCCAGTTTGAGACGTAAATGTAGCTTCAGCTGACTTCGTTAACAATGAATGGCATGGGCAATACAGTCATAACTAAGGTTTTGAGGTTACCTAATTACGTGTTTAGTCGCCGTTTTTCACCAATAAATCTTTATTACACATTGTCTATTGACATGGCCAGTCAGAACGTAATAACGGTTTTAGAAATAAGGCCAAGGGAACGTGGAATAGCTAGGCAAGGTCCAGGGAAAAAATCTTTTACCTTTTAGTTTAAACACGTTATTTAAACAAGACCCAAATTCTTTTTAACAAGAAACCATTTCCAGTATCTTGATTAATATAGTAACAGGTTTTAAAGAATTCAAATAAAAAAAACACGTTGCGTGACTAAAGGGGTACTCATACGATTGAAAAAATTTGTCATTGCCCATTTCTTAAAACAAATGTTAACCACTTAAGAGAAAAAATTTAAGGGACTTCCTAAAGACGTGTTTTCAAATCCATTAAAACTCGCAATGGGTCCAGAATGTTTAGCGATGAACAAACAACAGGTTTTTTTTTATTAAAAAGGAATTAACCATTGAGGAAAAAGGCTATTTGAGGGACACCCTCAATGTCTTTCCAAGGCAAGGTTCCGATTATGTATAATTACTTTAAAATATTAAGGTCTCAGTGATTTCACCACACTTTATAAAATCGTACAATCTCTTTCAATTAAACAAACATGAAATTTCTTAAGGTATTATCCACTTAAAAAACCAGCCTTTGAAAGACCCTCGCCCCATACTGTACTTTCAGGGCAAACTTCCAATTATGTATAATCGCTTTAAAATATTTCGGTATCCTTGGTTCCATCATACGTACTTAAAGCTTACAATTTCTTTTCAGTTAAAAAAAAGAAAATTCTTAAAGCATTTACCATTTAGAGAAACTTTGCAAACGCATGTAAATTGCTTTACATAACTCTTTATTCGGTGATCCAGTTGCAGAGCTTAGTCCCTTGGTTGTCACAGGGCTGAGCATCTTTCCAGTCCATCAAATCGGCGTCGTCTTTTGCAAGGCCCTCACGTTGGCAAAACTGGAATACACTAAGGTGTATGTTAATGGTCGGTTCCATACCTCTTGTTCTGAAGTAGTTTTAATGAATATACGTGGGAGGGGAGTATAAGACCAGTGCGAAATAGCTCAGTGCCTTTCTAAAACCACAGTCAGTACGAAAGAAACGAGCTATCAGGAACTCAAAAGGCAGGCAGAAACCAAGCCCACAACCCCCACGTGGCCGTATCGAACCAAAACACTGGAGAGACGGCACAGAGACCCAGAACAACTCAAGATGTGGCAGACAGACGCAACGGCTAAATCAAATAGCCATCCAACTAGTTCAACATCAGAGAAGACAGTAACTTGCACACTTCAAGGATGGAGTTTAAGGATAAGCACCCATTACCTCGAAGATGTCAGTAAATATCTAGAAAAGAACACTGGGTGGGCCTTCAAATTAACTGAACAAATATGAAACAACTGTCACTAAGGCGACACTATCTAGGTTCATTCTTTCAGAAATTGAACTACACCATCAGTCAGAGTTTTGTAACTACGATCAAAATTAATGTCCGGGATCATAGTACTACTGCTACTCCACTGAATACCAGGAGTTAAAGATCAACAAGTAGTGGAAAACGACCAGGGTGAACGACGATCCCCTTCAATTAAACATAAACACCTGTGGGCCTCTCGATCTGGAAACCAATGGAGTCTCCTCCTGCCCACTCCTCCTACCAACTCTCGCTGCCACTTCCATCCAGCTAGAGCCACACCACCCAACTGCCTTGCATCCATAACTCCTTCCGCCATACTGCTGATCGCGCCCTCTCGCGGCCACCATCGCTGAAATCGAGCTGCTGCCGCGAGGCCAGCGCCTCTAACAAAGTAAGAACATCTCAGAAGCCAACAAACAAAGAGAGACTGTTCCGGAAATTAGAAGGAAGCTGAGCCACGCGACTCAACATCCCCTGCCAGACCAGCAGAATCCTCTCCCCTCTTTGATATGTTGAGTGTTCAGGAAGAAGGTTAGTTCCCATTACGTGGGGGACATGAACCCTGAACAGCTTCCTGACTCAAGATCGTGCACAAGTAAGTTGACCAGTCCAATACTTGAAGATCTCAAAGGACCCAAAAACTAGGATACTAACTTGCTAGAATTGCCATTTCCCCCCTTTATGATTAACATTGGGATTGCGCACAAAAACCGGATGACCTACCTTACTCATAAATGCTCTGCACTCCTAACTATAATTATTGGCCAACATATGATGTGCCTGTTGAATATTTTGGTGTGCCTTCCTCCAGTTGTCCTGCAGAATATTAGCGTCGATATGCTCCGAGAGCAAATTGTTAACTGACCGCAAGCTGGACAGAGGTGAATTAATTCGATTGCCGAACACAAGGGAATCAGTGGGAGGAGCTTCTAGTGACTCATGTTCGACCATATTAAAGGCAAAATTAAGCAATCCCACAGAGCGGTCCCACTTCGTCTCTAAATTATCAAGGAAGGCAATAGGATCCCCTTTCAAATTTCACTTAACACTTCCATAAAAGTTGGTTGAGGATGTGGCGGATAGCCTGTTCAAAACAAAACTAGTAATTAACCAACAGAAGCGTGAGAAGGCATCCACCAACACAAGTACATACCAATTACCATTACGAGGAGGAGGAGGATATTAGTGTTTAACATCCCGTCGACAACGAGGTCATTAGAGACGGAGCGCAAGCTCGGGTGAGGGAAGGATGGGGAAGGAAATCGGCCGTGCCCTTTCAAAGGAACCATCCCGGCATTTGCCTGAAGCGATGTAGGGAAATCACGGAAAACCTAAATCAGGATGGCCGGAGACGGGATTGAACCGTCGTCCTCCCGAATGCGAGTCCAGTGTGCTAACGACTGCGCCACCTCGCTCGGTTTACCATTACGAGTGCACGGCAAAGGTCTAATATAATCGATGAACCACTTATTTATAGGATACGTTTCCCTAGTGAGTTGTAAAAGACCTTTACTGGGGCTAGAAATTGGTGTCGCTCTTTTTCAGACTTCACACTCACTCACCAACAGGCGGACATCCATGTATAACGAAGGCCAAAACGACGGCCCTTAATTTTAGTGATGGACACCTAGATACCGTCCAACCACCGTATGATGGACGAGTTGAATGGGCAGACATATCCAGAGACCATCTAACCCTGCCCCATGCCAACAATCCAGTCTTTTATGCTTGGGATGACCGGCTACCTGTTCCCCATTCAATAGGTTATTCTTAATAGTCTTAATCCTGTGGTCACTCTCCTGTCTTTACCTTCCTGGGATCACTGTCCAGTCTTTGTCTGAGGTCACCAAAAAGTTATGTGACTTCCGATAGTACCTCACCTACACAGTCCTCCATACCAGAATATTTCTCCGACTGATGAACCCCAGCTTCAAACATCCAACTCAAGGCATCGGTCACTTGATTGTCCATGCCATGTATATGCTTCGCCTTGAATTGGAAAGCCGAATTTCGGAGGATCCAGAGAGCTACAAGACCCATCTTATGTGGACGCGCCAACGCCCAACTGAGTGCCTGATTATCAGTTTCAAACTAGAGTCCGCGGTGCTCAAGGTAAAACCTAAACTTTTCTAAAGCGAAAAGCACCACTAGCGCCTTCCATTCGTGGGGGGAATACTTAAGCTACCTTCTAGACGCATAGGCCACCAGTCTACATACTCCATCCTGCTCTTAGACGGGGACTGCGACCATCCCACAGTAGATGGCCTAGAAAGGAAATCTGCGGTGCGCTAAGGTGGCCTTAGGAGGTTTTACGGTCAAACCTACCTCCCTAAACCCCTTTAATACTGCTTCCAAATGCCGCAAGTGTTCCTCAAATGTGGGTCTATGGATAGCAACACCGTCCAAATAATTGTATTCACACTTAAAATTTAAGGCGCCGAGCACCTCATCCAGTAACCTCCATAAAACAGTCTCTCCTGTCGACAGACTAAACGGAACCCTATTAAACTCGAAGAGATTCCAATCAGTACAGAAAGCGTCTGACAGCTGAATTTGATAATAGGCTTGGTTCAAATCCAAAATGGTGAAATACTTTGCTCCAGAGAACCATGTCAAACAATGATGAATATCAGTCAAACAAATGGTTCAAATGGCTCTGAGCACTATGGGACTCAACTGCTGTGGTCATCAGTCCCCTAGAACTGAGAACTACTTAAACCTAACTAACCTAAGGACATCACACACACCCATGCCTGAAGCAGGATTCGAACCTGCGACCGTAGCAGCAGCGCGGCTCCGGACTGGAGCGCCTAGAACCGCACAGCCACCGCGGCCGGCTACCAGTCAAAGGCACAGATTCCAAGATAACCTTTTCGCCCACCAACGGACGGTCGGGTCTCCCCCTTACTACCATTTGGAACTAAGAACACTGGTGATGCGTAGGGGGAGATAGAAGATCTTATGACCCCTTCACGCAACATATTGTTAATCTGTGCACCCAGGCTCTTCATCTTGGGGGGGGGGGGGATTGTAGGGTGATTGACGTATCGGAACATCGTTAGTTAACCGGATTTTTTACTGGGTTTTGTTAGCGATGCCAAGCACATTGGTGAGGACTCCCAGAAACTTACTGAGCACTCGCGACAATTGATCCCGATATCGTGGCTACAAATGACTCAGTTCATAACACCCAGTAGCAGGCAAAATTGAATACACCAGCAATGAAATGTTACACGAGCATAAACCGATTTGCTCCCCAGAACAAAATTTAAAATAAATAGCGCGTTGTTGATCATTTAACATTCATCCCACGCAGGATATAAAATCATAGGCTAGGATCAAATTAACGGATAAGTTCTTAACCACTAATAACCTTACTGGTCAGAAAATCTTTGCAGTACTCAAACTAACCACAAAGTCACTGATTAAAAGCAACTGATAACCTCTGATAGATCGACGCTCCGAAAAGAAGTTTGTAAGCGAGCAAACTTATATAAAGATCGATACTCCAGATACCAATGACAGTCTAGCAGCGGTACCCAGCTCCCAGAATCAACAAGGCGCCAACTGGCTCATGATTCAACTAAGCACACACAAAGGTTAAGAGACCACCCACTACACCCCCTGTTCGACGACAACGCCTACGAAAGGAAGATATGTACTTCTTTCCCGACTTCCGACACCATCAACTGTCAGCCTCCCCTTTCGCCGAAACGGACATCCACGAACAAAATGTTCACCTGCTAGCAACGAAATCAGAGTTTAGATCATTGTTGTGGGACATTATCGAAATTGGGTTGCACGGAACAGCCACTAGCTTCCAAACAACCAAAAGATGATCGAACCTGCTGATTATCACGGTAACTAAGTCCCTCAATATTGGAAACCAAACCACTTAATTGATCACAGGTAAAGGGTCTACTAGCAAAGGTTATGTGAGATTGGTCCTCAGACCTCATCAATTCTAATATGTTATCGACAATTTTTTTCTGGTGAACTTGCAATTCTAAAGACAAATCTGCCATTCTGATCCGCTCAATATATTTATTCGAAGGTTTTAACGCCTTTCCATCGTGTAAAATGTCAACAAAGATTTGAGTCAGTGTCCCATTAGTTAACGGGTAGAACAACTGAAGAACCTGATCATGAGGCAAATTCAACGTGTGACAGATGTGTGACGAAACAACAGCTTGCCGAAATGACTCGTTTGTCATTGGGTAGTGTGGTATTACAGGTACAGTCACTAAGGTATATAAAAACTTGTGCACGTTGGGTGCCTAGCTTATTGACAAGAGAAGTTAAAATGATGAGGAAGAATGTGTGCAAGGTTCTCATGAAGACCTTTACTGAAGAGTGGAAACAATGTTTTGATGGCGTCATTACCCAGGACGAATCATGGTTGTTTTTGTCCGAACCTGAGAGCAAAACGCAATCCATGGAGTGGCGTCATCAGGGTTGCGTCTGAAAGTAAGCCGATTTTGTGACATATTGCAAGTTCCTAATAGGGAGCGAATACTTTAGTCTCACCTACGTGCTTTGTTAGGTCAGTTTTTGAATCTCTCTGTATTAGTGTAATTTATTGGACACATTTCTTGCATTTTCTTCAGTGTTTACAGTAGAGTTCCACAGCATATGTCGATAGTCCGTTTGTCTGGGTATGGGTAAGGACTGAGATCGCTGAGTGCAGATACGAGCCAAGTTGGTGACACTTCACTCTCAGCTCCAAGCTGTGATGGCTTCAGTTACACAGCTTGAAGCTGCAGTGGCTGGGCGTCACTATTGTGGGCTGGCTGTGGGGATCAAATGGACGTCCAGCACGTCTGAGTCCTCTGCTCGGTATGCACTGGTGGCCAGCCCAGTTACTGCTCGCACTGATATTGGCCCCTGACCCATGGTCAAGTGGGAGATCGCCTTGGGACGTGGCAGTCAACGAAAGACTTCCAAGGGCGCTGCAAGTAAGACCTCCCTGGTTAGTCTGTCAAACAGATTCCAGGTGCTGTCTGTAGCTGACACTGTCGCTCAGCCACATGCACTCGTCTGTCCTGTTTCAGAGGAATTCTGTTAGCCTGTAAGATCTGGGCAGTTACAGAGAGTGGGATTGGTGGCAGTAGAGAGCTCCAATATTAGGTGTATTATGGAGCTCCCTAGGGATATGACTGCCAAGGAGGGGAAGAAAGCCCACGTGCCCTCCATGTGTACAAAAGGTGGAGTCGTTCCAGACATGGAATGAGTACTTCCAGATGACATGAAGAACACAGGATGCAGAGAACAGCAGGTGGTGGCTAATGTTGGTAAAAATGAAGTGTGTGTTTTTGGATTGGAAGAGATTCTTTCTGGATTCTGATAACAGAAGTGGTAAAGGTTGCCAGTTTACCTTGCGAGATGATAGGAGAACTCACCATTTGCAGCATAGTCGACAGGACCGATTGCGGACCTTTGGTCAGAGCTGAGTGGAGGGTTTCAATCAGGCGGTTCTGCGACCGTGCAAGGCTGCAGATTCCTCAACTAGCGCCATAGGGCGGTTGGGTTTCTGGTTCCACTGATTAGCTCAGTCCACTACACGCAAGGGGCAAGCCACACAGGCAGCAGGGGCTGTTTGGCGTGGACTGGGCGTTTTTTTTAGGTTAGAGGGTCTCGGGAAGAAAAAGAGCTTCAGCCTCAAATGGTGTACGTCGAACACAGGAAGAACGTAGATACAGGAACCATCGGTATAACAGTTGTAAATTGTCATAGCTGTGTTGGGAAAGTACCAGAGCTCCAAGCTATAATAGAAAGCACTGATACTCAAATCGTCATAGGCACTGAAAGTTGGCTAAAGCCGGAGATAAGTTCAGCCGAAATTTTTGTGAAGAACCTAACGGTGGTCCGAAACTATACGCTAAATACAATTGGCAGTGTCGTGTTTGTTGCTCTTACAAATAGTATATCTTGTCACGAAATTGAAGTAGATAGTTCCTGTGAGCTAATATGGGCAGGGGTCATTCTTGGCAACCGGGATAAACCAATAATTGGGTCCTTTTACCGATCTCAAAACTCAGATGATACAATTGTTGAAAGGATCGAAGATAACTTGATATTATTTTCAAGCACGTACCCGACTCATACAATTATAGTTGGTGACGACTTTAATATACTTTAGATACGTTGGCGAAACTACTTGTTTAAACACGGAGATACGCATAAAACATCAGTTGAAATTGTGCTACACGCATTCTCTGAAAATTCATTCGAGCAGTTAGTTCATGAACCCACGAGTATAGAAAACAGTTGTGAAAACAAATTTGACCTCTTAGCAACAAATAATCCTAAGCTAATAACGAGCATCAAAACGGATACAGGGATTAGTGAATACAGGATTGTCGTAACGTGTCTGAATATTGTAATCCCCAAATCCTCCAAAAATAAACGAAAAATATATCTATTTAAAAAAGCAGATAAAATTCACTTGACGCCGTCCTGAGAGACAATCTCCAATCCTTCCAAATTAACAGCGGCAATGTGGACCATATGTGGCTTGAATTCAAGGAAATAGTAACGACAACAATTGACAGATTTATATCAAGTAAATTACCAAACGACTTGGTTGATCTTCCTTGGTACACAAGAAGGATCACAAAATTTTTGCAGAAATAACGAAAAATCATGCCAAACTTAAACGAACGAAAAATTTCCAACATGGGCGATCTTTTACAGAAGCTCGAAATTTAGCGGGAACTCCCACGCGAGATGCTTATAAGAGTTTCCACAACGAAACTTTTTTTCGAACCAAGCATAAAATTCACAGATTGTTGTCACATGTAAAGCAATTCCTTCTCTGTGCGATAGCAGTGGAAATACTATGGACGACAATGCTGCCAAGGCAGAGTTATTAAACACATCCTTCCGAATATCCTTCACCAAAGAAGACGAGGTAAATATTCCAGAATTATAACCAAGTACCGCTGCCAACATGCGTAATTTAGAAGCAGATATGTCGGAGTGGTGAACCATCCTAAATTACTTAATAAAAGTAAGTCTTTCGATCCAGACTGTATACTAGTTAGGTTCTTTTCAGAGTATGCAATAGCTCCATATTTAACTATCATATAAAACTGCTCGGTCGACGAAAGATCCGTACCCTAAGATCGGAAAGTTGCACAGACATACCAATATTCAAGAAAAGTGGTAGGAGTAATCCACTAAACCACAGGTCCATATCATTAACCTCGATATGCAGCAGGAGTCTGGAACATAAATTGTGTTCGAACATAATGAATTACCTCGAAGAGAACGATCTATTGACACACAGTCAACACGGATTTAGAAAACACCGTACTTGTGAAACACAACTAATTCTTTACACACACGAAGTGTTGAGTGCTATTGACAAGGGTTCTGAAATTGATTTCGCATTTCCTGATTTTCAGAAGTCTTTTGACACATGTGCATTGTAATTAAATTGCGATAAATCAGTCAAATCTAAATCTTCTAAATTCAGTTAAATACCAAGGAATTACAATTACTAACAAATTGAAAAGAACACACAGAAAATGTTGTGAGGAAGGTAAACCAAGACTGCGTTTTATTGCCAGGACACTTAGAAAATGTAACAGATGTGCTAAAGAGACTGCTTAAACTGCGCTTGCTCGTCCTTTTTTACGGTAATGCTGCCCGGTGTGGGAACCTTACCAGGTAGGATTGAAGGACTACATCGAGAGAGTTCAAAGTACGCCAGCAAGTTTTGTATTATCGCGAAATAGTGGAGAGGGTGTCACTGACATGATACACGATTTGTGGAGGACATTATTAAATTAAAGGCATTTTTCGTTGTGACGCAATTTTCTCACGAAATTTGATTCACCAACTTTATCTCGCTAGTGAGAAAATATTTTTTTGACGCTTACCTACACAGGGAGAAACAGTCATCATAATAAAACAAGGGAAATCTGATCTCTCACGGAAAGATGTATTTGTTCGTTTTATCCGCGCGCATTTCGAGAGTGGAATATAAGAGAATTACTGTGAAGGTGGTTCGATTAACTCTCTGTCAGGCACTTAAGTGTGATTTGCAGAGTATCCTTGTAGATGTTCAAAAATGGCTCTGAGCACTATGGGACTTAACATCTGAGGTCAGCAGTCCCCTAGAACTTAGAACTACTTAAACCTAACTAACCTAAGGACATCACACACATCAATGCCCGAGGCAGTATTCGAACCTGCGACCGTAGCAGTCGCGCAGTTCCGAACTGAAGCACCTAGAACCGTTCGGCCACCGCGACCGGCCTTGTAGATGTATATAATAACAATATGGAATATACTAGGTGACCATCATACAAACAGCACACAATTTTCATAATATGTGTTTTATATGACTTCAATCAGTTAAAGTTTTAGCAATTAAAATCATCCCTAATACAAATTTAAGTTATGAGAAAAGCGATTGAACTATCAGAAAGGAGAAGCAATTTTATATCAGGCTGATGTGACACGTAGTGAGCTAGTAAGGAATCTTAGGCGTTATTAACAACTTAGTGAAACTGTACCATCACACTCATTATATTCTGATTAACTGTGTGTGAACGACCATCACACAACTTATTATTGAGAGCTGGCAATACTCTCTTAGGATTTAAAGGTTGGCTACAGCGCGCACACACAAGCTCTGGAATCTAAGATATTGTTGTCGCGCTTCGCAACGAACGGATTAGTTGGTGGCAGTTTGGAAGCCTGTTGTGGTGCACACGTGTGTTGGGCGAGGGGTCGTCGCCGAGCCGCAGTACTGCCGTGTCCGCCAGCAGCGACACAGGATTTGGTATTGAGTTGATATTTTTTATAATTTGCAGCGCCCTTATTAATTTAAAGAAAAGGGTTTGTGTATGTGCATAGCAGCAGACGGTAATTTTGATAATGATAGGAGTTGAATTGTTAAGGGAAACCATTGTTAGGCGAACAGATTAAGTATTGATTTTTGTCATTGGTTTCTTTTGTAATTGTCAGGGAATTGTTTCACTATGTATTTAATTGACAAGTATTTCAGTCTATCTCAAGAGTTTGATTAATTTGTAATATTGCTTTAATGCCACTGGAAACAGATTTACATACGAAGCGATTGTTCAAAGAGCTTCTAGCGTTTTGTTAATTGAATGAGAAAGAATCGCTTTCAGAATATAGTTTTTGAAAAAAGGAATTACTTGCTTGGGTTATCATTTATCGAGTTTAGATTTGACCAAACCCTTTCTCTTGAATTATATGTAGTTGTAGTAAGCAACAGCAGCCGCAGCAACAGCAGCAGCCGCCATACAGAACATGCCTCGCACTTAGCATGAATAATAGTTTTTTTAATGTTTTTGTTAAATAATGGAATGCAGCAGATCAAGCAGTGGGAGCAGAAAGACCTGCGCACACGACCAATAAAAAAATAAAGTTTAGGCGATCTCTGTAATAGTAAAGTTAACAAGAGTACAAGCACGAGATTTTCAGTAGAAAACACGAGATAAGAAATTTTGCAACGTTATATACTGTGTGTGAGAGGGGGCTCATAAATCAGTCCATGCACTTCAACGTTTTACTTTATGCACACTTGGTGCTGGACTTTGCCGCTAATACTAAACAAGGCGCATAATAGGTACCAATCAAAGTTTTAAAATTTTCTATGGAACTCGCTTAAATAAACTTGTAGTTTTATTACAAAGCACATGTATGAGCCACAGTAATTTGTAGTATCTCTGCGTTTCACTGTGATTTGTCTGTGCATTTACAAGAAACTTGGTGCAGCTTATTTATTAACTGAAATTAAAGGCGTTGATGTTACCACACTTCTAGGTAATGTACAGCCGTATACGGCACTTAAGTTATATTCCAGTGGACAGTACATATATTAATATCAAACTGGACGATTCATTTTTATACGGTTTCACCTTAAAAAAACATTTTAGCAGTTCGTGAATTACGTTCATTTGAATGTGAAACTTACAGTCGAGATGGAGAGGGACGGAAAATTAGCTTCCTTGCAAGGGTTGTACCCTAGGTTGGACGGCAAAGTCCAGCACCAAGTGTGCATAAAGTAAAACGTTGAAGTGCATAGACTGATTTATGAGCCTCCTCCCCCCTGTCACACACAGTACATAACATTGCAAAATTTCTATGTTCCGAGCGCCAAATCTCTGGCTTAATAACAGCCCCGACTGTTCCTGAAGCGACAAATGGACATGTGTCTTGACCGCAGCTAATTCGCGAAAAGCCAGGCATCATAGCTGGAAACGGCTAAGTTCTCAGAAATGCATTCGAGAAATCGGAAATGCCTGCGAAACTGTCAAGTAAAGTTGGAGTCCAAAATGGGATTCAAAAATTTCTTATGAGAGAGGGCATCCGTCTGTTCTGCAACCCATCAAGGTCACTTATCTGTAAAACTCAGAATTTTATGCCGTATAAAGATTACAGCAGCACATGCCGCAAAAGAAACAAGACAATGTTACAGAAAATTACGATCAGCAACCTCACAAGATTGTAAATGACGTATTATTTGGCAAGAAGCTAAAGATTTACTTGAAACATATAATAACAAAATTTCTGAAAATACATGCAGCTGTGTTGTACGATCCGCGTTTATTTGTCATCGGATTTCAAATTTCCAGATTCAATGAAGTAATGAAAATACACTGAGATCAAATTCTTTAGAAGGGAAACATATGGACATAATGCAACATTTTCAGCGTGTCCACAGAACACTAGTCAAATATAAAAAGCCACAGTGATGATATTATGTTGACATCTGCCAAGCGGTGTTCAAATCTGCTGTGTCTGATGATTAATAAGCGGATGAATCAATAAAGGATGTTGTACTGTTGTCTGCTGCGCCATTTGAGTTTAGGGAAGCAGGATAGAGAAGTGACACGATTAAACGGAGGTCAATAAGTGTTTGAAAATTAAGTTACTTTTCTGAGGGTAAGCAGTTCTTACATTGTAGTGAAAAATTGATGTCACGACTATGGAGATTTGTTGGAGTGCTTGTAGACGTTGAAAAGATGGATGCTTCGTTGTAATATTCTAATAAACCGAGTATTGTCGCCGAGAGCGGGTCATTAGGTGATGTGATGGATGAGAACAGCGAGCTCTGGTTTCTTAGGAGATGGCTTGACTTTCGCCGGATATACTACAGACAAATTAGGATTTCAGGTTGGGTCATTCTTCTTATAGGCATTGGGATTTGCACCGAGGACACATGGCAGGATTTGTGTACTCATGGATCCGGTTGTCATTACACTGGAGGAAGCTGTGACTATTGGTAATTTGGAATTGTGCTTTACATTGTTTTACATGTTTGGATAATAGACCAATGAAGGTTTCATTTTTCATGAGATAGTTAATGGATACGGGAAATTCCTGTATAACACTCTCTGTCGTGATATCGGGACCAACACCCTTCACAGGAGATGTCGTTATTGGGGAGGGAGAAGCAAATAGGAGTAAGGTTGGCATTGGTTTCAAAGCTGGCATATGATGGAGAAGTGTGATTAAAACTATGTCTCATGGATTTACTGAGGACAATATTTTCGTGGTTGATAGGTTTAGTGACACTGTGAGTATCGTAATTATGGTTAGGGTATTGTGAGTAAGAAGCTTTGGGTCAGGTATAAAAAGAAGAAAGATATATGTGTTAAGAGAGGTAGCCTGGTAGGAAAGTGTAACTAGGCTGAAGTGAAGTAGTTGAGAGGGTTGGACTTAGTCGGCAATTACGTCCACATATGCCCATTGCCTCTTTATCTTTAGGATATTTTTGAGTCTTGATGGAAACCTAGTCAGCAGAAATCCGCTAAGCACTGGTGATGCAGCTGGCGATAGTGTTGGTGCTTTCGACAGGCATAAGAAGCCAAAAATTTCAAACGGGTGTAAGTGGTAATATGTTGGTGAACACAGGATTGGAAAATAACTGGAATGTGAGTGTAGTTCTACCAGCTGATGTAGTTGCGCATGTAATAGTATAATTTCATTTTGTTTCTTCAATCACAGGTGTATCTCTCAGTTAGAAGAAATGCGGATGTCTTGCTGTGACGGTCAGGAGAGCACAGACTGCGCCCACATCCTCCGAAAAGCAAGTGAGATCGCCGTCGGCAAGACGGAACCCCAGCCTAGACTGATGAACCAGCGACTGTGTGGCAAAGAACCTGCGGTCTATGATTACAATACCAGCGGTGTCCGTAGAGTCCATCTCAGTGGCCTCGGCGACGACGACAATGGTAGCAGTGGCGATTGTGATAGCGACTATGAAGAAGAAGAAGAAGACATAGCGCCTAGTAAAAGTTGATTTCCTCAGCATTAACCCCATAGAGTAGGCCTGCCTATGTTAGTAAGTGACATAGGTCTCCTTACTTTCATAGTGGTCTTAAAATGGACCAGCTACCTATTTAAGTGTATTTACACACTGCAGCAATGTCATTTACAACGTTTGCTCGTTGTTTAAGGGGAGTTAGAAAGGAAATATTTTTTCACATTTTTGGATTTTTATCTCATTATAAAATTTGTAATTACAAATTTTATATATATATATATACATATAATTTTATTCGGAAAATTACAAATTTTATAATGAGATAAAAATCCAAAAATGTATATATATACACTCCTGGAAATTGAAATAAGAACACCGTGAATTCATTGTCCCAGGAAGGGGAAACTTTATTGACACATTCCTGGGGTCAGATACATCACATGATCACACTGACAGAACCACAGGCACATAGACACAGGCAACAGAGCATGCACAATGTCGGCACTAGTACAGTGTATATCCACCTTCCACAGCAATGCAGGCTGCTATTCTCCCATGGAGACGATCGTAGAGATGCTGGATGTAGTCCTGTGGAACGGCTTGCCATGCCATTTCCACCTGGCGCCTCAGTTGGACCAGCGTTCGTGCTGGACGTGCAGACCGCGTGAGACGACGCTTCATCCAGTCCCAAACATGCTCAATGGGGGACAGATCCGGAGATCTTGCTGGCCAGGGTAGTTGACTTACACCTTCTAGAGCACTTTGGGTGGCACGGGATACATGCGGACGTGCATTGTCCTGTTGGAACAGCAAGTTCCCTTGCCGGTCTAGGAATGGTAGAACGATGGGTTCGACGACGGTTTGGATGTACCGTGCACTATTCAGTGTCCCCTCGACGATCACCAGTGGTGTACAGCCAGTGTAGGAGATCGCTCCCCACACCATGATGCCGGGTGTTGGCCCTGTGTGCCTCGGTCGTATGCAGTCCTGATTGTGGCGCTCACCTGCACGGCGCCAAACACGCATACGACCATCATTGGCACCAAGGCAGAAGCGACTCTCATCGCTGAAGACGACACGTCTCCATTCGTCCCTCCATTCACGCCTGTCGCGACACCACTGGAGGCGGGCTGCACGATGTTGGGGCGTGAGCGGAAGACGGCCTAACGGTGTGCGGGACCGTAGCCCAGCTTCATGGAGACGGTTGCGAATGGTCCTCGCCGATACCCCAGGAGCAACAGTGTCCCTAATTTGCTGGGAAGTGGCGGTGCGGTCCCCTACGGCACTGTGTAGGATCCTACGGTCTTGGCGTGCATCCGTGCGTCGCTGCGGTCCGGTCCCAGGTCGACGGGCACGTGCACCTTCCGCCGACCACTGGCGACAACATCGATGTACTGTGGAGACCTCACGCCCCACGTGTTGAGCAATTCGGCGGTACGTCCACCCGGCCTCCCGCATGCCCACTATACACCCTCGCTCAAAGTCCGTCAACTGCACATACGGTTCACGTCCACGCTGTCGCGGCATGCTACCAGTGTTAAAGACTGCGATGGAGCTCCGTATGCCACGGCAAACTGGCTGACACTGACGGCGGCGGTGCACAAATGCTGCGCAGCTAGCGCCATTCGACGGCCAACACCGCGGTTCCTGGTGTGTCCGCTGTGCCGTGCGTGTGATCATTGCTTGTACAGCCCTCTCGCAGTGTCCGGAGCAAGTATGGTGGGTCTGACGAACCGGTGTCAATGTGTTCTTTTTTCCATTTCCAGGAGTATATATATATATATATATATATATATATATATATATATATATATATATATATATATATATATGATTGATGAACTACTGCAGTATTATGGGATGACCATTAGAAATACAACTTTGGATTTGTTGACAATGAAGCAGGCAGAACGTTCTTTCACAGGCTGTCAACTGATGAAAAACTAGTACACCACCTTTGTACTCCTGGACCTGATTCATGGGGCAATTACCGCAATGCCCAATACTCAAACAGGTCATATAGCCATAAAGATTCCATACCAGCAGCAGTCATGGAAGTCGTAAAACCTATTTATGGAGACCTGGCAAATCCTGAATTACTGAAGAAGTGTCTGCATGGTCAGACTCAAAATCCCAATGAGTCGTTCAACAATCTTATATGGACACGCTTACCAAAAAATGTTTATGTTGGAATGAAGACACTAAAGTGGGGGGTCAGTGATGCTGTTATTGCTTTTAATGATGGCAAGAATGGTAAAGTGAAAGTGATTCAGCATATGGGAATTATTTCTGGAGCAAACTGCGTCAGAGAACTTGAACGGATGGACAAGGTTTCACATTTAGGAAGCAGAGTATGCAGCATAGTTGGCTACTAAGGAGTCCAGAAAGAAGAAAAGAAGAAAAAAATTTGGAAAATGATCAAGAGGATGATATACAGTATGGTGCAGGGTGCACCTGAGTGACCAGAAATAAAAATAATTAAGCATATATTAGTGAATTATAGTCTTTTGAAAATTTTGGAAGCCATTCAAGAAAATTTACATTTTTCCCTATATCTCAGGAACCACTTTGAGTAGAGTATTAAAATTTTGAGGGAGTAATAACATACATATCCTGAGTCTACTGAACTAAAAGAAGAACATAATGTTATGTCTAATTAAAATTATTTACAAAAAAAGTACACAAAATTCTAACCATGTAATTAAAAAATTGTATTTCCGAAAGCAGTGGCTGAAATGCAATTAGTGAGGTCCAGTAGACTCACAACATACAGTTTAATGTCCTGTAAAAGTTTCATGTCAATGGCTACAGTCGTTCCTGAAATACAGGGAACCCGTCACTAAATTTAACATTGTCGGGATAAGGTGTTCCAGTTCCCCTTAATAACACTACTTGTCCTTGGCATTAGAAAGAAAGAATTTCAAATTTCTTGTTGGCCACACGAAATAAACAGATCACACTGTACCACCAATGGCTATGTTTCACCAAGTGTTGCAGTACACTGTTACTTAGCATTAGAGTGGGTCACAACTGCTGTGTCAGCTGAACTGTGCCTTAGTGATAGTGCTCTCCTAGACAGCGCTATGCAACCCAACTTCCCAGTGTGAGATGTTACTCTGAGAATGATCATACATGGAAAGCACAGACAACATTTGTGATTGATGTTACATCGCAGACAGATGCTTAATTTTTACTAGTTTCGACTTCAGTGTCAATAACTATTTATGATCCCACCTTCTATCCCTGTCACGTTTCTTACTACATGCTCCAGCAATCAGCAGTCAGCGGATAACTCACCCTGTTTCGGTTACCATAATGAAAATCTATATTATGTCACAAACAGGGGTCTCAGGTGTTGAAACATTCTGAGCCATGGTAGTATCGATCGTAAAATATCTGTCAAGTCAGGTGACAACACAAACTGACATTCAATTACAATTATGATATTCTATCTGTCATAGAACACATGTTACATCATATTCAATTAGTTACATTTTACGTGACAAGGTAGCTCACACTTACTTTCGCTATGTTCTTGTAGACTCAGACCGGTTATTATGTCAGGTGACATTTCAGTCTCAGTTTCACCTATATTTAAGTAGACTCAGACTACTCGTTATGTCAGGTAGTAGTCCACTCTGACTCTTAAACACAATCATGAGATTCTCGCAGATGCAGAATATATGTCCTATCAGGTGACACCTTAGTCTGACGCTCAGTTAAAAACATTTACAAAATACGTCTGTCATAGTGAAAGAAACGTAATCTTAGTTACATTGATATTATCATTGTGTAAGAAATTAATATTAAACGTAGTGTACAATAACTGTATGCAATGGACACTTGCTGCAAAATTTTTATATATCTTGAAGGTAACAATAACTTCACATACTCTGTAGCAATAACAATAATTAGTTTTATAGAATCTATGTATAAAAAATTCCTACTAAAGGTGGTATACCATAAGAATAACACTATGCAGCAGACATTTGTTACAAAATAAAGGTTTGTATGTCTTTAAGATGATTAGAGCCTCACATACTCAGTAACAATGCTGTATTGTAATCTTCATAGAGACTCTATTTACAAGTGATTCATAGTCATGTATATAATATTAATGTTTACAATAACCTGCACAATCGCAGTAGTCATTTTAGTGTTAACTTTACATCAAATATTGACAGGTAATGCCTTAACAAATTTTATACAACCTTCTTAAATAAGAGTTATGATAAAGTCTGAATAAGTATTTTAACTTCTCAGTATAAATCTTATTTCGTTTCAGTAGAATTATTAAAAAAAGTAGTTTACCTATCAGAGGACAGTTACACAGATACCTTAGAAAAATAAGAAAAAATATTTAGAAGAGAAAAAAGAGTAGACTGAGAACTCAGAAAGGAAGAATGAGTTCTGCAGAGCTCAAGGATACAGAGCACCAACATCACATGGTGTGTCGGGTAAGGAATAATGAACCCTCTACCCCATTAGTTTTTTGTGTAGACGACAAGGATAATCTGTTATCAAGTGTTGAAATAATGTCAATAATGGAAATTATTTGTGTGAAAAAGAGGAAAACAAAGTTACTTAAATAAACGATAGACAGAGATAATAAAGAGGATAACAATTACTGTAGGTGAAAATAATGGTAGTTATGGTACACCAAAAACATGTTTGTCATGAAAACAAAAACACAGTAATGTTATGTTAATGTAGAATGAAAATACTATTACACTTAAGGAACAGGCATTAGGAATGCACAAAACGCTGAGCTCAGCCAAGGAGAGGTACTGTCATGTCTTAGAAAATAATAGCGCGAAAAATCAAAAGTGTGCATGAATAGAACAACATATGTATAGTAAGTGGGAACATAATTAGTGCCACAAAGCACAAAGGCAAAAACATTGTTTAAAAGATCCATAATTGGTCTAGTGTAAACAAAAAATAATAAGCATTCAGAGAAAGTACAGAAATAACTGTAATAAAATGTAACATGTCATCTTCAGATAATAAAGAAAAAATTACAGCCCAAACACAAAAAAAACTGAAAGCATAGAACATAACATTATTGTAATACTGAAATAGGTAACACTGCCTGAAAATAAAAATGTAGAGACACACAAAGCAATGCGTAGCACAATTGATAAACAATGAGATAGTAACAGATATTTATATCTTTACTTGAAAAACATGTGAAAAGAGAAAAAGGCCATATAGAAGGTAGCACAGACACATCATAAAAGGTAAGAATTATGATACTTGTGGTGCTGTATGTATAAGAGAAAAAATGATTAAAGAATGCTTGTAGTATGTCATGAAGTAAGTCCTTAGTGGATCCTCAACAATGAGTCCGAAAACAATTCCAATTGGATTCTAGTAATCCCAAGTCATCATATTATCTCGTTAATGGCATTTGAAAAATAGTTGAAAATTAATAAACAGTATGTAATCGGAGACAAAATGTTAAGTTTCCAGTAAAGAGTATTTGCTTATTATAAAAGGAAAGGGTCAGAAATAAAAGTTACAGCAGTGAAGAGAACTGAATAACAGTATAAAACATCTGTGGAAGTGTTGCTTGTATCGTACCAAAGTACCTATCATGATACTACTTGAATATTTGATTGTCCATGGTAACGAGAATGTTATTAAACTATTTCAAATAGGAACATAAAATGAAGGTATTCTGACAAAGGGAAATTCTGTTAAACTTGGTACATCGTAAAGTATTTGATACATGCTCTTAAAAGCTGTGGAGAAAATTAATTGTTAATAGTATTAAAGTTAATTATGAAACTCGTCAGAAAATCACCATCGACATTTCTCGTAAATGTAGAACAACATTGCTCACACTTCATGTTGCTATGGTCGTAACATTAGCAGACAGTATTTGCTGATCATCACTTGTAGTGTCCAAGATTCCAAAGTCTCAAATAAAGGAACTTAAATCTAACAATATCTCATTCTGCTCATAAGCTTCAAATATCTTCTTAAAAACTTGTATGAAACCTCCCGTTCTTCAAATATCTTAAAACAATCAAAATCATTAGTCTCATCTTCTTATATTCATTGTCAATACTCATATTACATCATTTAGCACGAAAATCCTAAGTAAACTTAAGAAAAATTGGTACCACTAGCTTAACATCAGCATACAAAGTGGCCTTAGTTACTAAAAAATCTTGTTAAAGTTGGTGTCATTATGTAACATAAATATAGTTGAACGTAGTCGTCGCAAAGTAACAGAGGTGAACATCCAACAAAAAATAGGAGCAAAGATATCATGTAGAAAGTATGAACATCAAATTTATGACCGAAATTCTCAACTGTAATGTCAACTTCAAATGCCAGTGTGAAAAGAGTTTCAGGGAAAACAATCATGTATTTCATCAGCAATGTACTGAAATAACCCCGGGTCATTACAATAAGTAAGAAACCTATAGCGCTCCAGAAAGAAAGCAGGTAATACTACTAAGCTGTCTCTAGAAAAAGACGTCTCCGAATTAATGTCTTTATGATAATGCCAGAACAGAACACAGGTGTTGTTATTTGGAGCTTTTACACGGGGAAATATTCTGAATGTTTGCACGCTGGAAAATAAATGCCCGCGACACAGGCCTAACGACGTGAAAAAGAGTTCTGTCCCACTGATGTTGCTTGTTGGGACTACGAGTGGAAATATGCCTGGATGGCCGACCGCCTCCTTCCTCCGGGCACCTAGCTGCGACCAAGTTTTTTACTGCGCGCGCCTGGCTCTCTTAACCATCAAAGATCCTCCTACTCAAATATATTATGCTCATTCCACCTTGCGGTTAGCAACTATCGACCTTATTTTCTGGATCTACCCTGATCAGACCTTAGCACATACCTTTCACAGTGCCTCTACATTCCAGTTCTATAATGTCTTCTTCCTAGTCAGGCTACATAAGTATGGAGCCATAACACTCCTCATCTTAATGAAACGTTTATAAAAATTTACAAAGCCTAAAAATACTCATACCATTTGCTTGATTTTAGGTACTGGAAACTCATGAACATCTCTCAATTTGTCTGCTGGGTACAGTCAAATGCTTTGTGATGACTCTATACGCCCTACGTAATTTAATTCCTTTTTCCCAAATTACGACATATTCGAGTTCACAGTAATACCATGCGTATAAAATGCCTGCAACGGATATGTGTTTCATTGTGCTTCATCCATGATCTTTCAGCTATAAGCACATCGCCTACATAAACATAATTTTCCTACATAGTGTTTCTGGTATCACAGTGTTAAGACCGAAAATGAATACTGATAATGATGTGTTCAGCCTAAACGGTAATTTCTTGAACTGAAAACGTCTTTCATGGCACAAAAAGACAGTGATTCCAATTCCACCTGCATACAGATTTATCTTAAGTCGATTGAGTCTAGAAATTTGATTCGCTGGAGTTCTCTGAAGCAACTCATCTAAAGTTTCCGACCTCTAAGAACGAATCTAATAGACCCATGTGTTATTGGTGTACAGTTCTATGACATAATTTTCTAACATGGAGTTGATCTCAGCCTTTATCAGTCTCTATATAAAATGATAGCTGGTACGGCTGCACAAGGAGTGGACAATGTGGCTTTAATCTGGTACTAAAAAGTCTGGTTCGCTAAAAGTCTGAACGGCTCCAAGGTAATCAGAGTCACTATTTTATATGCACATGGAAAGTCTCCCAACTCCCTGCATTCAACTTGGGTTTCTAAGTGTTGTTTTTTTCCCTTGAATACCACATCCAAGCTTCTTGCTACTTCATAACTGTCCTGCTGTGATCCTGAATTGACTCCATACCTTTCCTCCATTTACTCGTTTGAATACACTGTCATCCTGAATGATTTGCGAACTGGATTACTTTCGATTGCAGTCTTGTGAAAAATTAACGCTTAGGTAAGTTCATTCACGCTTAGTGCGATGGAACTATCCTACAAATTTAGTACGACCAGGAAATTCAAGCCAAGAATCACCTCGACGGTCAATTTCGCAAGGATCAAGAAAATTGCGCCAAAGGTATGCAACTGGCATACTCCAACTGTGCCTGAACCACACTTATGATCATCGTTTTCTAAAGTGTCAGTACTGGTCACATTCTGCTCACACTACAGTAATTGAAAATAGCTTCCTAAGTAATGGACAGCTGACTGCCAGAATCTAGTATACATGTTATTAATATTTACACTTATCGTGGAACACTTACGAGATAAAAACTCTTCATTCACTTCAAGCAATCTCTCTCACGTCTTCATAGTCTATGTTGAGGACAGATGAGACTTTCTTCTAGCCAGTCTGACGCATCATTGACCTCACCTCTATTACTTTCATTTTGTGGAGGATCAGCCAACTACATGTCCACTATTAGAGAAGGCCCATGGTTCACATGCAGTTCGTTTTCAGCGAATCGCTGTCTATTATTAATGTAGGAACACTGTTCCCATGATTCAAAACCATAACTCCCGCTCCGCTTTCCGAAATTTCGGTTCTCTAAAAAACCAGCCACCAGTTCCTTCATTCGTGACTACAGTTTTGAGATGGATCTCACTCAGATTTTCTCATAAAATACGAATTATTTGACTCAGTTGTATCGTAGCCCTTGTAACAAGTTTTGGGAAGAGTTCACATCTCCCATACTCCTCTCGGCAATTACTAACTCCCATCACAACTTCTGGGTCATTTTTGTTATACAAATGCGAATAAGTTCAGGCAGATCATAAGGAGCATCCAGGCGTTGACTATGTTTTACCATGTCTTTGAAAAATGTAATGAGTTTAGGATCGTCAGTATAGTTATAATTCTTCTCGGTAAGGAGATTCAAGTTTATTTGGTATTATATGCTTTTGGACGAATATATGTTGAGAAAATTTCCATGAACATTATTACATGTTGCATATTTGCACATCAAAATTAGCAAATCTTCTTCCTGCAAATGGCTACAGAAGAGTTTCCTATTTAGAAAGAGTACCCAGTGAGATGGAAGCTGATGATCAGACTGATCAAGCCACAAACTCAGAGGCTGTTTATTTGTCACATCTGGAAGAGATAATAGTTTAGCACTGATACACTGTGTCACCTGCTTTCGTGATTGTGAACGTCTACACTTTAATTATGAGTCGCCGTGCGGGATTAGCCGAGCTGTCGGAGGCCCTGCAGTCATGGACTCTGCGGCCGGTCCCGGCGCATGTTCGAGTCCTTCCTCGGGCATGGATGTGTGTGTTTGTCATTAGGATAATTTAGGTTATGTAGTGTGAAAGCTTGGGGACTGATGACCTTAGCACTTAAGTCCCATAAGATTACACATACATTTGAAAATTTTTTTCATTATGAGTAGAAGAGGCTACGGAGTCTAGAAACTAGCGAATGTTACGTAATCTTTTTCTAATTCACATAATGCTTCCAAATCCTTCCATCTCCATTTCCTGTGCCAAACTGCACATACGATCTGATTGATCCTATCTATGCGTGAATCTTCCCCATCTGAGTTTGTCTGCCAACAGTTCCTGATTTCTCCTGTTAATTCTGAGTTATATTTAGTTAAACCTCACGAATGAAAGGAATTCCTTACTGTTGCCTACTAGACGACGTTGTGTTTGATCCAACTTTCCTTCACTCCATAAGAAAATCTACTCAACAGCAACCATAAGTGCATCCAGATTTTCTGTTACCTTACCGGTCGTAGCTCTGTGTTTTTTCCAATGCTTGTTGTGTTCTTTGATGATACACGTGGTCAAGAATCTTTTGCTATTCTAAACACATATCAGCCTCTACCTCCTTTTTATGGCCTTTATCTGGTGCTATTCCACTACAAGTCAACAAGTCGTTTTCGATCGCAACCATGTAGCTCCTGAGTTGATATGTTAATTCTGTCTGGCTGCTCCATACTTTATTAACTTTCACTGCTATTTCATCTTTACAGCGACTAAGTGTGCTGACCTCTGCTGTATCTTGCTTACGTCATGCGGAATCTGTTCAGCAGTCATCCGATTTTCAGCAGTTACTGCATCTTTTGAGGCCCTCAAATCACCAGATCTTTCGTCTAATGTACTAAGTTACTCATCACACCTTTTATCAGTTCCCCTTTTTTACTCCCCATGCTTCCTATTCAGCGCTGTTTGATCTCTGCTTTACTCATCTAACTTTTTTTTTTTCATGTCGTCGCTTAGACTTTGCGAAATTAGTGGACAGCTTGTGTATGTGTCAAAGTGGTTGTTGTTTGCTGTACGTGAACGCTGGCTGGCCATACCATACCAACAGCAGCCCTCTTGTTCCGGATGTGTGTTTCTACATTTTGGGAGCACTGAAGGCACTCTTCAACTTTCCCCATATTCGAACACTTGTCGTTTACAGTAACCGGCTGCACTCTAAAAACGTCCTACAAGATCCTTCCCCTTATGTCGCCTCAGCAAACTCGCCCCTCCTTTCTGTCTACTCAAAAGCATTGCTCTGTTAACCCAATCCATAGTTACAAAACTCTCTGCCCTGGACCTCGTGATAATATTCACTCTATATATTTTCTCGCTAGCGATCATAACATTAATTCTCTAACCTCACACAACATCAAAGAAAAGAAACGTCACTGTTATCAAATCTTCATTACAAACTCGTAAAACTGGAGAGTTAGATATTTCACATGCACATATCTATTTGAATAAGTTTCCTGCAAAAGAACAACACACAATACGCTAGTAATCAAATGAGAACAACACTGTTGGTCAACTAACGGAACTGTACGAAACCTGAAAGAAAATTTAATGGTTATTACTCATAAAATGTGACTGTTTCTCAAAAACATCCTCATATTCGAGCAAATCCGAAACAGAAACCACCACATGAAAGTCAAGTGTAATGAAAATTAGTTTATATTTCTTCACATGTTGAGTCACGCTTTCTACCTCATATGCAGGTTAATGAAGAACTCTGTAAGTATGGATCCTAATCGGGAAGGGGTGGGGGAGGGGGGACTAACTTTTCTGCAAAGGCTGAAGATGCACATCTGAACACGTAACGTTTATTGACTAAAAGGCTCATACTGATATAAGATTAATCCTAACCAAAAATTTAATTATATTTGCTCTTAGCCCACCGGAGAATGTTATTTCATATGAGCTAGTCAGGGACGGAGCCATAAGCTGCTATACACTCTTATTACCGATTCCTCTCGACATTCATTACTCCACCTATTGTCAGTCTCATCACTGCTGACATACTGGTCTCTTGGGATGAAAGGATCTGTATGTAACAGGCAATGGTTTGGTAATGGAAAATTATTTACGTAACCAACCAACCAAACAAACACCGTCCGAAAAGGCTTTGAAGACCCGACGGTATCGACCGGACGCCGTGTCATCCTCAATTCTTGCGCGTCACCAAATGCGGATACGGAGGGGTTCCTGTTTCATTAATGGCTGATGTTTGTTTTCTTAAAGACAAAGAGTTGTCGCGAACAATTTGGGACAAAATTAATACATTCATCACGGGAACGAGTGCATTAAATGATACGAGAAAGGATGGTCCTTTGTTATGTCACTTGAATAGGATTATCTAAGCACACAATGTATAACAGGAGCGAACACTGGAAGATTCAAATAGTTGAAAGATGCAAGCACTCATCTAAACAATAAATAGTGAGCAACTAAACGAATTGCTGTCTGCTGTAAGCAAGCACAGCAAAGGATGAGTGCATCGGCCGGTGGACGAAGTTATTCCAAATGCACATCAGCAGATTCTTAAATAATAAAAAAGTGGCTACTAATTAGTGTTTCAGGCACGACGTAGGTAATCGTACTACACAGAGTTTAATGATCTATACACACAGTTTTCAACACTTTTGAGTTGAGTGCTCCCCCGAACAGCTATGTAGGATGCATCGAAAAAACTGAAATAATTTATAAAAAAGTTATGCAGAATGGAAGATCTCACTTATAAAACCAATATATGAGAAAGGAGACAGATCAAAACCCGAAAATTATAGAAGCATATCACTGTTAAATACAGTGTATAAGATCTATGCTAGAATGATAACCAAGAAACTAAAACCCATCGTGGAGTGCCTGCTGTTAGAAGAACAAAATGGATTCAGAAAGAGGGAGAATCTGCACAGACAATGTATTTATTCTACAGAAAATTAAAGAAAAATATAAGGAATTCAATAAAGAAACACACATCCTTTTCGTCGATTATGTAAAGGCTTTTGATAAAGTAAATAGACAGCTACTGTGGGAAATTTTAATAAGAAGAAGTATACCAATACACATTGTACAGATATTTCGAAAGATCTATGCTAATACAAGAATCCATAAAAATGGGGATAATGAAGAAACAACAAAGGTTATTAATTTAGGAGTTCGACAATGTTGCGGCCTCTCTCCACTGCTTTTTAATATATACATTGACGACATTATACAGCAATGGAGAATGAAACTGAAAAACTATACATATAACTTCAACCAAAAAGATTGCACTATGACTTTGTTATTCGCAGATGACCAACTGTTAATTTCGAATAATGAAGATGGACTGTAGAGAGCTGCCTACGAACTATACCAAACACGCCAGATATATTTCAGTATCAATACAAAAAAAAGCCCTGTCTTTCTGTGGAAAAAATCCAGTAAGAATAAAAAGAATTATACACAACAAGATTATAGAGCAAGCAGAGAGATTCAAATTTCTGGGAAACATGCTGTCGTACAGGGGAGACGTAGATCAAACAGACAAAATTGAGAAATTTAACTGCTTAAGTGGTACTATCAGGAGAGCCCTCCAATGTAAAGTAAGAACAGAAACATATATAAATTTTTATAAAATTATATCAGTACCAACATTACTATATGTAATTGAATCTTGGGTAATGAAAAAGAAAGAGAAAATAAGTTTCCTCAGGTACACAGCAGGATACACCAAGCTAGACAAGAAATACAGATATCAGGAAGGAATTAAATATTTTAGATATAAACAGTAAGGTTGACATATACCAACAAAAATGAATGTCCCATCTGTTACGAATAGACACATCAAGATTACCACTATATTTTTGGCGATATACTCCGCTAGGTAAAAGATGCTTTGGAAGACCTACAAAACGATGGAAGCAGCGAGTGTAGCTGCAACAGGCCGAGGGAAAGCCTAATGCATGACGGAAGAAGAAAAAGAAGAAGAAGTTATGCTAAAATACTATTCTCTTCTATGCGATACTTCAGTTTGCTTCTTGTTACACAACTTGTCAATTCTTGGCACCAAAAGGCATTCAGCTACACTCATTTCCGTCTTCACACAAAGTTCTGATCTGTATTTGGTCTTCATGACAGCCACTGCCGAAAACTCACTCTCACAAAGATAGGAGATTGAAAAAGGAGTTAATGTCTTCATTGCTTTCTTGCCCATGACTGGAAACTCTTGTCCTACTGAAAACCGAAACGTTGGCCACGTCACTGATGGATAGTTCACTTACCGTAAAGAATCTGATGAAAATTCTGTTAGCTCTTCCTCTTCCACAGTACTGAACTCAGTAGCAGATTCATTAACGAAGGGATTTTGAACTCACTGAACCCTACCACACTTTTCAGGAAAATATTTTTCAAAATGAGCATGAAGTTCAGATGAAATGTCCTACATTTATAGAAACAATATCTGCTGTAAAGCTCATTTTCGTTTATAAGATGTTGCAAACAAGGAAAGTAGTCCACTTCTCCTCCATCGTTCTTTTTTCTCTTCCAAAGAAGAAGCTTCTTTTTGAAGGCCGGTATTTTGTCTATAAGCTGAGTGAAATTAGTTTTACTTTCTTGCAGAAAATTAACCAGTGATTTAAACTTCTCAAGTAAGAGGGGCATTTTAAAAGTTCGTGCAAAATCCGAGAGAGGGCACCACCGGCGTGTATCGAATCATGTTTAGTAAGTAGCATATTTGGAAAGAAAGCACACCAAGTTTCAGCCATATTGGCCTATTTCTTTGTGTTTGGCATTCGTGTGACTCAAGGAAGTTGAGTGAGTGTCAAAAAATAAACGAAGAAGAATTTCGTGTGGTGATTAAACGCTACTTTATGAGAAGCAAAACGCCCCAGGAGACTAGAGAGAAGCTTGATAAACACTACGGTGACTCTGCACTTTCGATTACAGCTTATAAATGGTATCAAAATTTTCGGAGTGACCATGTGGGCAAGAGTGATGTTGAATGTTGTGGACGCCCTGTGGAGGTTACAACTCCAGGATTCATTGATAAAATCCATGATGTGGTGATGGATGACAGAAGAATTCAGGTGCGTGAGATTGCTAGTGCTGTGGGCATCTCGAATCAACAGGTACATAATACTTTGTATAAACATTTGGACATGAGAAAGCAAGATGGGTTCCGTGATTGCTCACGCTTGACCAAGAACGGAATAGTGTGAAGTGTTGCAAGGATTGTTTGCAGCTGTTCAGGAAGAATCCGTAGGACTTTAAGCGTCGTTTCGTCACTGTGGATGAAACATGGATACATTACTATACTCCTGAGACCAAACAACAATCTAAACAATGTGTTACCAAGGGAGAATAAAAAGGCAAAGACTGGAAAGGTTATGGTGACGGTTTTTTGGGATTGACAAGGGATAATATTCATCGACTATCTGGAAAAGGGTAAAACTATTACAGGTGCATATTTTTAGTCGTTATTCGACCGTTTGAAAACCGAGCTGCAATAAACATGCCGGCGATCGGACCGCAAAAAAGTCATTTTCCATCACGACAATGCACCAGCACACACTTCAGCAGTTGTGGTCGCAAATTTGATGGAAATAGGATTCCAATTCGTTTCACATCCCCCTATTCTCCAGACTTGGCAACCTCAGACAACCATTTGTTCCCAAATTTGAAGAAATGGCTGGCAGGACAAAGATTTTATTCAAACGAGGAGGTGATTGCAGCAACTAATAGCTATTTTGCAGACTTGGACAATTCCTATTATTCGGAAGGGATCAAAAAATTAGAACAACGTTGGACGAAGCCTATAAGTCTAAAAGGAGACTATATCTAAAAATAAAAAAGGTTTACCGCAAACACGTAAGTAGATTTTATTTTTTTCACGGACTTCTCAAACGCCTACGTATGTCACATAAGGATGTGACTTTTAATAGAAAGTCAGTATCTAGAAAGCACTTGGCACTGTATTATTTTCTTCTTCCAGATAAGAACAGACTTCTCGCCCAAAGTCAGTATCTAGAAAGTACTTAACACTGTACGCTTGCAGATAAGAACAGATTTCTTGCTTATGTTAAAAAAAATGTGCTGTAACACATTTCCCCAGGAAAGTCAACGAATACTGCTACTATAAAATAAGAGAAATATTTGTTCAGCACCCATGTCGTGACTATTTGTCTACAAAACCTAACTTTCTGAGGACGAGTTCTAATATAGTTCATTACATTAATGACAGTTTGCAGCACCTGATCCAGATCAACACTCAAACGTTGCGAGGCAAGTGCTTCTTTCTGGATAACGCAATGCTGGACATAATATCAGGAGCTTTGTCGTGGATAAGCACTTGTAAGTTATTTTAACACGCCAGAATACAGCGCGTACTGTTAATACAAACAACACAGTGAGCCTAATTAATTGGATTTTCTGTCGTGAAGTTGTCCTCTATTACGAAAAAACATTTCCTGTCGTACTCTCATTTATGTCCTTGAAAAAAGATCATATTCCAACATTTCGTTACTTTTTCCAACAACAAATGTCACGTAGCAAATAAATGAGCACCTCTGCTGCTGTCGCCGGCCGCTGTGGCCGAGCGGTTGTAGGCACTTCAGTCCGAAATGCGCTGCTGCTACGGTCGGAGGTTCGAACCCTGCCTCGGGCATGGATGTGTGTGATGTCCTTAGGTTAGTTACGTTTAAATAGTTCTAAGTCTAGGGGACTCATGACCTCAGATGTTAAGTCCCATAGTGCTTAGAGTCATTTGAACCATTTTTGCTGCTGTCAATGGCTTCACCAAGCTTCAAACCGAAATCTCTCCCTGTAATCTCCATATATGAGAGGCAATGTACTAAGTGACTGACTGACCACATCGCCCAGCCCAAATCACTAGGGATAGAAAATTGCAATTTCGAGAAGGTGTGGTGGATCTTATACTGCAGGCGTCGTTTGAGAAGGGATTTTTCGAAATTCCAATCCTAAGGGGGTGAAATAGGGAATGAAGAGATTACTGAAAAAAGTCGCTATTAAGGCAATTTTGTAGCTCGATCTACGAAGATTGCTATTTGGTTTCTCAGTCAGAAATAAGGAAATACGTGTTTCAGCGTTTTGGAAGCTTAACCCTATGGGGGTGAAATAGTGTGTGAAAGCTTTTTTTGAAAATGTGTCGTTATTAAAGAACTACTAAGCTATTTTCAAAGTCACAGCTATGAACATTGGTATTTGATTTCTCGGTTACAAATAAAAAAAAAATGAGTTTCACAGATTTTGGAAACTGAACCCCTAAGTGTGTGAGACAGAGGATGGGACTTTTTATGAAAACATTTTATTATGATGGCATTTTTAAAGCTAAATCTATGAAAATTTATATTTAGCTTCTCAGAAATAAAAAAAATTACCTGTTTCACTGTTTGTGGAAATTCGGCGTCTACTGGGTAAAACGGGGGTGAAAGTTTTTATGGAAATATTTCATTGTGCAAGCATTTTTGAAACTAAATGTATAAAAAATTATATTTGGCTTTTCTCTTAGAAATAAAACATACGCATATTACTGCTTTTGGAAATTCAGTCCCTAAGAGGGTGAAACATGGGTGAAATGTTTTATGAAAACAATGAAAATATATCATTGTGGAATTATTTCTAAAGTAAAATTTTTGAAAACTGGTGATTGGCTTCTCTGTTAGATATAAAAATACGTGTTTCAGTGTTTCTGGAAACTCAGTTCTTAAGTTAGTGCATTATGGGATGACATTTTTTTAAAAGAAGTATTTAGTTACGTTAAAAAAGATTTTAAAGCTAAATTTTTGAAAAATTGGTAAGAGATGTAAGTTGATACGGAAATATCTCCACAAGAACGCAAAATGTATGATTAACAAAAACTTTGTACTCTAGCTACCAACATCGCTTGTTGGTCAGAAGTGCATTCGGGAAAGAACATGCTTATGTGGCGATAATTAACGTGAAAATCTTAGATGGTGTTCCAAATAGTAAACAACGTGAAAATTCTATTAAATAAAAACAAAAATAATCTCTGCGGGTCATACAATCTGTGCGAGCGAAGCAGCGGGATCTAAGCTATTTTTTTCTATAACTGTTTCAGAAAGATCCTCTCTTAAATCTTGAATTCGACGACTAATTGTAGTGTTAAATAAAGGAATGGGCAAAAGCTGTTACGTCAGGGACTCTCCAAGCATAATGGAGACCATGTCAATAGTACATGGTAGAATTAGTTCTTTTGTAATCGTATGGGCTATCTTACATTTTGGTAACAGGTAAGCTACACTGTAAGTTGCAAGAAGTGCTTTACTGAAAATTATCACCTGCGTAGAAAACTGTTTTTGTTCTTTCATTTGACTCAGTTTAGTAGAAAAGTATTCTTTTGGTTTGACTTCATCATTTTTGTAAACACTTTCTAAATGATGCTTTAGTTTTCTAGGTAGCATATGTTCAACGGAAAGTGTTCTGGCGTATCGTCCAGCGCCGGCACGACGATCGAGAACGGAATAATAGAGAGGGCTGTGAGACGACGTCAGCCAACAGAACGCCGACAGACCCCTGCCTAGGACGACATCGAGGCAGGAGCGGCATCTAGAGCCGGCCAAGAGAAAGTAAGCGCCGCTCCGCCTGGCCGCGACCCGAGTTGAAGGTGCGCCGTCCTACGAACAGTGCAGCAGTGACTTACAAACTGTATTGGTTCACATGTGTTTCGAGTTGTATGTACTGAAGAGCTTGCTCATGCTTGGCTGTCGCCCCTTGCTTACGACACGTCTGTATCTCTCAAACTTAAGTATTGTTGAAACTTCCTGGGAGATTAAAACTGTGTGCCCGACCGAGACTCGAACTCGGGACCTTTGCCTTTCGCGGGCAAGTGCTCTACCATCTGAGCTACCGAAGCACTATTCACGCCCGGTACTCACAGCTTTACTTCTGCCAGTATCTCGTCTCCTACCTTCCAAACTTTACAGAAGCTCTCCTGCGAACCTTGCAGAACTAGCACTCCTGAAAGAAAGGATATAGCGGAGACATGGCTTAGCCACAGCCTGGGGGATGTTTCCAGGTTCGCAGGAGAGCTCCTGTAAAGTTTGGAAGGTAGGAGACGAGATACTGGCAGAAGTAAAGCTTTGAGTACCGGGCGTGTGTCGTGCTTCGGTAGCTCAGATGGTAGAGCACTTGCCCGCGAAAGGCAAAGGTCCCGAGTTCGAGTCTCGGTCGGGTACACAGTTTTAATCTGCCAGGAAGTTTCATATCAGCGCACACTCCACTGCAGAGTGAAAATCTCATTCTGGAAACATCCCCCCAGGCTGTGGCTAAGCCATGTCTCCGCTATATCCTTTCTTTCAGGAGTGCTAGTTCTGCAAGGTTCGCAGGACAGCTTCTGTAAAGTTTGGAAGGTAGGAGACGAGATACTGGCAGAAGTAAAGCTGTGAGTACCGGGCGTGAGTCGTGCTTTGGTAGCTCAGATGGTAGAGCACTTGCCCGCGAAAGGCAAAGGTCCCGAGTTCGAGTCTCGGTCGGGCACACAGTTTTAATCTGCCAGGAAGTTTCATATCAGCGCACACTCCGCTACAGAGTGAAAATCTCATTCTGTTAAGTATTGTTGTCATTTGCTTTTGTAATAAACTCCACTAATACGATTTGCCTGAATTGTTGTCTAGCGATCCGAGAAAACAGCTTTCCTAGACACCCTATATTAGACGAGTGGGCAGAACACAGCAGAAAGTACTTTCAAATACACTGTGGATGCTCTTCATTGTTCACAACATTGGACGTCGAACCAAAATCTAAGTAGCTATCGTTGTATGTTCTGTACTTGCACCTCCTATCTTCATTATCTTAGCAAGTTTTCGATTTTTACTTCCATTTGACAAATTTAAAAACTTTTCCATAACATCGCCTTTATCAGCTCTATGACAAAGTCACAATATAAAAAAACTGGTTGAAACACACAACAATCACTGCAGGTGCTAAGTGTAACATGTGACAGTTCAGCTTCGAGGCTATGACTACGTAAGCAGGCAGACGAAATCTTAAGTGGAATTTCTCCAAGTCCACACTAGTTAACAATAGAAATTAAATTTCCTTCACCTGTCTTCTTTGTCACTAACTACGAAAAAAAATGCACTGCGCCCAGGAAGTCATTCTTAGTGCAGCAGGACGCCTTGGTTCTATATGATGCAGGTGACTATAGCTCATTAGCTACGAACCCGCGGACGCGTGGGACGTTGGCGAATAGAGGTCGCCTCTATATTCACAAAGAAATATTATTTAATGATGAACAAACTCTCAAACAAACTTCGCCTTTATCCTTACTCTAGCGAGCCAAACCGACGAATGGACGTGGTATCTGCTCGGTGAAGCCTATGTCATCTTCAACAAAAATATTGAATAATCAGAAATACAGTTACCGCATCTTTTTTTTTTTGTTGACTTTTGATGCGGTCCACCACGAATTCCTATATTGTGCCAGATTCTTCCTGTCTGAGTAGCGCTTGCAACCTATGTCTTCAATTATTTGCTGGATGTATTGTAATCTCTGCCTTCTTCTAGAGTTTTTACCCTCTATAGCTCCGTCTAGTGTTGCAGTGGATGTTATTCCCTGATATCTTAACAGATGTCCTACCAACCTGCCCCTTCTTCAAATAGCTCTGAGCACTATTGGACTTAACACCTGAGGTCATCAGTCCCCTAGACTTAGAACTACTTAAACCTAACTAACCTAAGGACATTACACACATCCATGCTTGAGTCTGGATTCGAACCTGAGACCGTAGCAGCAGCGCGGTTCCAGACTGAAGCGCCTAGAACCGCTAGGCCACATTGTCTGGCGCCCCTTCTTCTTGACAGTATTTTCCACATATTTCTTTCCTCGCCGGATCTCCGGAGAACATCATCGTTCCTTAAGAGTCTATCTAATTTTCAACATTTTTCTGTAGCACCACATCTCACATGCTTCGATTCTCTTCTGATGTGGTTGGTTTTCTCACAACCCGTGTTTGACTACCATGCAATGTTGTGCTCCAAACGTACATTCTCAGGAACTTCGTCCTCAAATTAAGGTCTCTTTTTTGATGTTAGTAGACTTCTCTTGGCCAGGAATGCACTTTTTGCCAGCGCTGGCCTGCGTTTTATATCGCCCTTCCTCCGTTCGTCATGGGTATTTTGCTTCCTAGACAGAAGAATCTCTCCTTCGTTATCACCAATCTTGTCTCGCTGTTCTCATTTCTACTACTGCTCATTACTTTCGCCTTTCTTCGATTGATCCACAGTGCAAATTGTGTACTCATTCATTCTATGCAGCAGATCCCAGAAATCTTCTTCACTTTCACTGAGGATAGCAATATCATAAGCGAAACTTATCACTGATATCCTTTCACTCTAAATTTTAATTCCACTCTCGAATCTTTATTTTATTTCCGTTATTGCTTCTTCGATGTACAGATTGAACAGCAGGGGTGGAAGACTATATCCATGTCTTACACCCTTTTTAATTCGACGCGCAAGTCGCCGAAGTGGCGTCAAATCGAAAGACTTGCACCCGGCGAACGGTCTACCCGGCGGGAGGCCCTCGTCACACGACATTTATTTACCCTTTTTAATCGGAGCAGTTCTTTCTTGGTCTTCCACTGCAGTTGTTCCCTCTTGGCACTTGTACATATTGTATATCATCCTTCCTTCTACATAGATTTTAATGTATTACACAATGGCATGCTAGCTGTGTTATCATGGACACATGGTCTGGTGGTGACCGAAAAAGAATTAATTTTTAGAAAGTCCGAGTTCTCGTACAAACTTCTCCTTTATCTTTACTCGTGAACAAAACCAAGGAATATAAATGGCGTGTGGTGGCTGATGTCCATATCAAAGACAATCAATAAGAAATATCATGAATAATTAATCAGATAGATTGTCACTGTTTAATAACTCTTATCGGGTGCAGGTATTCCTTCTATGTGGAGTTTAATGTACAACATAGTGCAATGTGCCATAGCCTAATGGCTGTGAAATCATGACCAAGTGGAGCTGATCGCAAACAATCTTCATACTAGCCACAAAGAAACAATCTCTAAAATAGTAGTAAAGTGATCCAAATTTCTATGCGAACTATCTGTGACAAAATATTGACAAACTGTAAGTCCGTAATGCTTAAAGAGTTGAATACTTCAACACATAGCGATGATTTAGTCTCACAAGAAGAGATGACCGTCAGACTTCAAGCTTTCTGCGAAATTTAGTAAAAAAATGAAAATTGGGGGACCTCGATTCACCTTCGTAACACAGATGATACTGAAAGAAAAAGATCTGCATCGACTGCTGCTGATTCGTGAGCACTTTCACTATCTGCTGCTTAGAATGAGGCGCTGAAAGCTGCCTACTCCGTCATATGTGATAAGCGAAAACTGCACATCATCCTCAGTTGTCAGATATTCCCCAGTTGCCGGAACTGTAAATAGCTGTCTCGCTATACTAGAGCATTACGAGGACCTTGAATGATCGTGGTGTGTAAAGGACTTGCCACTGTGAAACGATAAGCAGAATCTGAGTGTCATCCTTACCTGTCGAAACTTTATCTCTTACTATAATAAGAAAACACTGTCATCGTGGTGCAACACTGTGGCACGTATGAAATTTTCTCTCCGGTCGTCTGCAGAGTATAAATTTAAACTCTATGAATAGAGTTTCCATTATCAGATTTTCTTCAGTTTGATGACTTGCTATACTATGAGGGTAAGTTCAATAATTTCCCGTTAACATTCTTTCATCGGCAGCCCTCACCAGTTCGTGGTCAGCTTCAACGATCTGTCATGGAAATTAACGTCGGAAAATGCTTCCAGGTGCCTACTCAGGCAAAGTCGTAAGCTTTATACACTCCTGGAAATTGAAATAAGAACACCGTGAATTCAATGTCCCAGGAAGGGGAAACTTTATTGACACATTCCTGGGGTCAGATACATCACATGATCACACTGACAGAACCACAGGCACATAGACACAGGCAACAGAGCATGCACAATGTCGGCACTAGTACAGTGTATATCCACCTTTCGCAGCAATGCAGGCTGCTATTCTCCCATGGAGACGATCGTAGAGATGCTGGATGTAGTCCTGTGGAACGGCTTGCCATGCCATTTCCACCTGGCGCCTCAGTTGGACCAGCATTCGTGCTGGACGTGCAGACCGCGTGAGACGACGCTTCATCCAGTCCCAAACATGCTCAATGGGGGATCTCTTACTATAATAAGAAAACACTGTCATCGTGGTGCAACATTGTGGCACGTATGAAATTTTCTCTCCGGTCGTCTGCAGAGTATAAATTTAAGCTCTATGAATAGACTTTCCATTAGCAGATTTTCTTCAGTTTGATGACATGCTATACTATGTGGATAAGCCCAATAATTTCCCATTGACAGTCTTTCATCGGCAGCCCTCACCAGTTCGTTGTCAGCTACAACGATGGGTCATGGAAATTAACGTTCAAAAATGCTTCCAGGTGCATACTCAGGCAAAGTCACAAGCTATTTAAATCTTGACGCCGCTCTACAGCCAGAATAATATGATTGAATTGAAATTTATTCCCGCTGTGGAAGATGACTAACTATTTTCGTTCAAATTTTCAATAACAATCTGAACAAAATATACCTCACGAAGAGTGAAATATACGGATTTTCATACTGTGTAAAATAAATTGTTACTGACGGTGTTTTGTGTGCAATTCAGGCATCAGTAATATTGATGTCAACAGCTTAGCCTAGGTGCCGGCACGATAGCTCAGCGTTTTCCGTCAGATGGCTGGCTGACCGCTGAAAAAAAAAAAGAGTGGATGCACCCTTTCTTATCAGATAAGCGAAGTTAAGCGCTGTCGGACGTGGCCCGTACTTGGATGAGTGACTGTCTGTGTAATCCAAGTGCTGTTAAAGTGCTGTTAATATCTTTCCCTTTGCCTTTAAGGCAAATAGGACAGGAGGGATGGTAGCGTAAAGTAGCTGATAGCCAGTCTTTGAGCTAATGTCGGGGATTCAGTTCCAAACCTCTACATACCTAATGTTTCATGAAGTGAGGGGATGCGACTCTGCTGGTGGGATGGGGACATTCACCTCAGCGGCCCCCATGGTGTTCTTCAACAGGAGAAGGCTACACGCCGAAACCCTCCCCCTCCTCTGACCGCCTCCAACACGTACATGACACTACACAACGGACACACTCACTACAGTCATGTACAGCTAACAAATACACACAGACTGCAACAGGAAATGAAGAGACTTGCACAGACGCGACTAGCAAGCACAGCTGCAGGAAACCTGTCTTTGGACCGAAGGCCACAAGAACAACAATTACAGATTCCAAGAGGCAGTCAGATGAAAATGAGACAAATGGAAAGAAGTAAATAGACTGTTTATTATTCCAAAAGTAGTCGCCATAACTGTTAATGTTTTTATCACAATGTGAGATGAGACCTCATGTGACACTGCACAGAGGTTTGGAACTGAAGCCATGACATTGGCACAATGACTGTGTAACACCGAAAATGCAGGATGCGTGGCACCTGCTACCGATCTATAACTTTTTTTAATTGTATGTAAATATTTGTAATTTAAATGCTTTCTTTTAATAAATAAGGACAGTACTTCACTGTATGTGTGCATTTAGATAGAAGTCTGTTGACGTTTCATTGTCTTTATCTGTGTTTTACCGTGGAAATTATAAGCTCTGGGAAAAGACCAAAGGAATTGTTATTTGCATCGACTAGCAACGATAATAGCAGTGCTTGTGCCTTGTAAAATCTTTGGGTAGGAAGTAGTTGCGTAGAGCGCGCGGAGAAAGCGAGAGACGGGTTCCAGCGCTTGTAGTGTGCGGAAGTGTGGTATCCACGCTCTCGCATTAGAGAGTACCATTTTCGGCGGCATCAAGTACGCGCGCCGGCCAGATGTCTAGAGCAGGAGTACGGACAGTAGACGGGCGTAAGAGGCTGTATTAATTACGATTGCCCGTTCCTATGACTAGCCATGGCTCCACAATATGCTACCGTCTTCAACAACAGCAGCAGTTCCAGCAATACAGTTTCGTCGTCGGCTCCGAGTTTCGTCGTACGTACAGCACTGAAGTAAGACTGTTCATTGGTAGAAAGTATTAACGGCTAACCTAGCAGCACAACTGAATGTGATTTGATTGATAAGATTTATTTAAATAATAATCAGTTATCCTCAGGGCGATTGTGTCCGCATTGCCCCCGGACATTGTTACCAAGCAGGATCCTTGTTCTTTTTTTTCCCCTTATATGCTGAGTGTCATAAGAAAGAAATTGAATAGTTACAGCCAGTTTATTAGTGAATAATTTCTTTTTTAAGAATTTTAGCCTCAGTCTACTTTCAATTAACTGTTGTACAACAGACGTTTCAGTATATGACTAAAGTAAAGCAATTTCATTTTTCAAGTTTGAGAATCAATCACCGGAAAAAAATCCAAATCTAAAGAAATACACCAATTAAGAGTGCGGAAGTTTTATTTATTTTACATATAGCTTGGAGCACATGAATGTTTGGCTTGGTACGTATTCTAGTATTTAGTTCTGTTCAAGTCAGTAAAAAAGCCTCAGTTGTTCAGACAACAATACGAAATCCAATTTGCAAAATAAGTAACTGCTAAGTAAAATGTGCTTCCTTTTTTTCTACATTTCTTTGATGACATTATGTTGAGGTCACTTAAAGTCATTGTTCACTTAACGAAGCTCAGTACTAACATACACTTTAATTGCTTATTTCAAATTATTACTCGACTGCCTTTTTTCAAAATTTAATGCCAAACATAACGTAAGAGTGACTTCTCAGTTCTCTTTATCATTACATACTCACTTAAAATTAGTGTCAAAGAAACGTGGCAACCTTTAGTTACCACGTCAGTGTTTAATAATACATGTTTTTCTTTCCCATGATCTTGTACAGGATTCTGGATGTAAATTGCCCTAGTGGGCTGGCGACCGTTAATTACTTCTTTTTAGTTCATTAGTGTAACTTTTGGATTCATGATCAGTGGTACTCCTTTCTGTCTAGTGTTGTTCGTGAGTGAATGCACAAAATAACTTTCATTTTCCAAATTGTAGCCCTGTTCGGTTTAATTACTTTTATTTTTAGTAGACTTTCCATCAGAAGGGTCGGTTGTACACTTTCCTCCTACTTCTCGGTATCACTTCTTCGGGAAACATAGCCTTATACAATTAGAAAAAATCCATTAGGCGATCCAAGGTCATATTTTATATCGCAAGCGGGATAGGCCGATTAGTAAGAGAGAGGTTACAACTGGTTTCATGGAAAAAATGTTTGCAGTTGCCTACAAAACCACGATTGCACACAAGCCCACCTACACGTTGCCGAGGTTGTTTCGACAACGCAGCACAAGTTTCTCTGGGAAGCCCTTACATATCGTCGATACCGTCCCGATCCCTCGCCACGCGATTTCCATATTTTTTGGAGCCCTGAAGAGACATTCGGTCAGGTCGGTTTCCTTCAGATGAACAAGTGCACGCCTGGGTGCAATCACGGTTCCGTGGGCAATCGCAAACATTTTCCCACGAAGCCACTGACCGTCTTGTCTTACAGTGAAATAAATGTATGACGAGCTAGGGCGATTACATTTGAAATAATAAACAGCTTACTTAATTTTCTCCATCTGTCTCGCTTTCATTTCACTGCCCCTTATACTGGGAGGTTCTAATTAAAGGGCAGCTTCTCACTGAGGTCCAGCGTCGGCTGTATTTTCTTATGACACTGAAACTTGGAATATATGCAAATGCGATTTACTATGGAAAACAAATTAGTTCCAATTTTGCCCCCCCCCCAAGAGCAAATCTGCCGCTCTAGACTCTCAGTATGACGGTATGACATCCGTGCTGTCAACTGAAAAGCCATAACGTAACATATGGCTATCGGCAAAAAGAGACCGTGCACTGTTAGTGAAACGGTTTTATGTAATGGCAGCAATTTCGGTACTGCACTGAGAGATTATCGCCAACTGAAACGCATGAAGACAGGCTGCATTTAAAGAAGATGATAATGAAATTCGAAAACACGGGTGAGCTTGGTGTGACACCTGGAAGAGGAAGGCGTCCTAGCCGACCGGTGTAGCCGAGCGGTTGTAGGCGCTTCAGTCTGGAACCGCGCAACCGCTACTGTCGCAGGTTCGAATCCTGCCTCGGGCATGGATGTGTGTGATGTCCTTAGGTTAATTAGGTTTAAGTAGTCCTAAGTTCTAGGGGACTGACGACCTCAGATGTTAAGTCCCGTAGTGCTCAGAGCCATTTGAAACATTTTTGAAGGCGTCCTATCCCAGTGGATACTTTTGTCGAGCTTGCTGTTGCTGTAAGTTACTATTCAGCACGTGCCCTGGGCAGTTCTATTCCTCGTGCAGTGTCACGAGCATTGTAAATCCCATGGTCAACAGTACGGAATGTTTTGTGGTCTATTTTACGCTGGCAACCCCAAACCATCCAGACGGTGTAGCAATTGAAATCTTATGAATCACATGATCCGCAGCAACGTTTTAAATTTGCGCTTTGGTTTTTGGGACATATCGAAGTTAGACATGTGCCCGGGCAATATTTTATGGAGTGACAAGGCACATTTTACGTTACGGGTTGCAGTGAGTAGACGGAATTGCCGAATTTGAGGTACTATTAAATCGCACGTTATGCATGAAGAGCCACTGCATTCGACGTATGTGACTGTCTGACGTGAATATACAAGCACCTTCACTCTCGGTCTTTCCTTCTTCGAAGAGAATACAGCCAGTGGGCCTGTCAGGTGCACCGTGAAGTCAACACGTTATCGAGACCTCCTTGTATAGCATATGATGCCTGCTTTGAAAGAGCTCAACTATGTATAAACCACTGTTTTCATGCAAGATGGGGCATCACGTCATGTCCCTTGCCCAGTGAAAGATCTGATTAATGCAACCTTCTACTAATGTGTTACCTCCAAACGTTTCCCAGATGCCTGGGCTGCCATGTCACATGATCTACACTCCTGTGACGTTTGGCTCTGGGAGTACCTAAAAGAATTCGTTTAGTAGGGCTATATTAGATCTCTATGTGATATGAAGGCTAATAAAAGGAACATGTTACTCCGATCCCACTGCAACTGCAGCCTACAACTGTTGATCACGTCGTTTCACGGATGTAGCATCTGATCGTCGTCGCCATTGCTCATAATGAACAGACTGTGTAAGTGGTAGTTAATAATAAAATAAACATTACGCTTTTCTCACTTGTTAACTTTTTTTGCCCACATCCCGTACCTAATTCATTACATATGGAAACATTTCTATCTGTTTTTCTTCTTTTTACAGCGCCAGATTTGCACCTGGTGATCAAAATTGGAACTATTTTTTTCTACTGTAAATCGATTCCTTATTAACACATTAGAATATTTACAGATGATCACAGCCCACACTGGACCTCTATGAGCAGCCACATTTTAATGATTGAGGCCACAGTCATTAAATGTTTATAAGCACCCTTATCTGTACAAGCCTGCCATCCACAAGTGACCAATATGTCTCTGTTTATAATGATTACTTACTCATTCGTATGAGACAACAGCAGTTAAGACGCGAAGGCACGTCCTCTCTAAAATCTCAGAACGCTCAAGGATAATTCCGTTGATGGTATTCTTTGGTATTCCACTCTCTGTTCTTGACCTCCATGGTCACCTACGTCACACTTACGAAGTCTGTCAGGTGTGATACTCATGTGCAGACAAAAAATTATTACAATTTTAGAAAAAAATGGATGATTTATTCAGGGGGAAGACCTTCACAAATCGAACAAGTCAATAACGCGTTAGTCTTCCTCTGGAGTGACCAGTGTAACTTGGTGTAGTGTTTTCTCTCCTCAACTCTGGTGGTCCATGCTGAGTTAAGTCAACTCCAAGTTACTGCCTCGCTGTCGTGGTATCGAGAGCTGTCACCCCTGGAAAGCACATACTGTACATTCCAGCTGTATCGGTTGTAAGCCACTGCCTAAACGTTCTGGCACTTTCTCGCACTAGAGCAGTATCTGCTGTCCTGTCAGTAAAATCTAGGCCACTCGTTCCTGGACCGATAGCAAAATTTGCTACGTCCTGGTCTCTCGTTGTAAGATGAAGAAACGGGGCCACCGTGGTGAAATATTGCGAAAGAATTTGTAATTTACCAGTTATATTCCACAGAGCACAGATATGAACTCTACAGAGATTCCATTAGCGACTTTTCTTCAGTTAAAAAGTTTTCGATGGTGCTGAGCATAGTAGTAACAGCATTTTATGAAATAATACACCGCCATTTGACTGCATATTTTACCCGCTTTGAGCTGACTTCACCAGATATGACGTGTTGATGGTATAAGAACTTGTAGCATTGTACTCGATAATGGCCTAAAAACCGAAATACAGACTGTACAGAAGAAAAATGCAGTAATACACAGTCAAGTGGCAGTGTGTCCTTTCAAGAAAATTTCCTTAGGTGTTTGACTCGTGACATAACGTTGACGGACGTCACAGTTCAACTATTAAACAATATTGCATGCTCTTCATGTCTGCCTCCTTTCATTCATTGACAACTGCGAGATTTCAGAATGTCAGTGGTCTTAATATTGTCAGTTACTTTACAGTGAGTGCGAACGAACTATAATACACAAAAATTAAACTCAGCGTTTTACAGCTGTGAAACGAAACTGCTTCTTCAAGTTGTAGACATGCTAGTCAGGAGACGTCCGCTGTTCCAAGACCTGAACACAGGTCCAACGTTTATTCCGCTTACACTGAACCATGTCAATCCATATTAATGAATGTCAACTCAGTGTCGTCATAGAAACATTTTTTCCGTTTATAAACACTTTTCCGTGGGTTACTTCTTATGAAACATTTAGTATGAGATGAAGCAACTTCTGTAATAATGATGTGAGTTACTGTTGAAGGCTTGAGGAAGCTTCAAGTTTATTTTGTTTTATTTATTTCATCAAAGGACCATCTCATGATTATATAGGAGCTGTCACGGTAATATACTAAAAATAAATAGCTCACAATTAAGTAAATACACACAAAATACGCAAGGACGAGTTTTAAGGACTTTATTTTTATATTCATACCGTTCTCTGTTTCATCAACCTGAGATCTGTACGGGTCTCTGGCAACGAGACCATACCGTAGGCATACCTCAACATCAAATCTATTCGTGTAAACTGCAGACGTAAACCTACAGCACTTTAAGGGAAGTTAACTATCAACTTTAGAATCACTTCTCGTTCGTGTAATTGTGTTTTTTGTGTTGGGGTACGTATATAAATGTTTATCCGAGATCTAGGATGCCACCAGATGATCGGTGTAGGAAATTTGTGACATTCTTGAAGACCAACATCCGATACGTAACGAACTTTCTGAGACTACGCACTATTTCCGATGTTTTCCAAATACATCCAACACCTTATTGCTGAGCAGAAGTAGAAATTCAAGGGCATTATAGTCTCACTGAAATCAACATTCAGGAATGGTCAAACTTCGTTGCGCCTAACCGTCACTGATATAGTTTCCAAAACTTTAGTTCGCCACTCTGAGCGGGATCTGATATCACAATTCAATGACTGGAGAGGTTCAGCTTGCCCACTGTTGAAAACCATTTCAACGATCTCACGTAAAGAACAATTGGTGGACGAAGGATTTCACGGCATAGAAACACAGACTAATAAAAACGTAACTTGGTAAAGGAAGCAGAAAATAAGGTGAGAAGGTGGAGAAATATTTGGAAAAACTGCATAGTTGCCCAGAAAAAATTGCCTCATCTGAAAATCAAGATGAGGAGTAAGAAGATTTGGGTGATTCAACATGCTTTTCTGAATTTTAAAAATCTAGGCACGTATTCTGAAGAAAAGTGTCTAAGTATTGATGAAATTACCAGCGGAAATAATGCGGCAACAGGACAAAAGGGAGAGCAAAAACTATACAAGCTCATATTCACCCAAGCGACGAATTTCCACCAGACTTGGAATACACTATAATTATTGCAATTCCAAAGTGACCAAGAGAGGATAGATGTAAAACTGCCGCACAATAAGCGAAAATCGCATTGATCTAAACTACTCCTACTTCATCGAATAATGGAAGGTAAAACCAAAGTAGATTAGGAGGAGACCAGCTTGGTTTAAGGAAAGTAGGGACAGTTGAGAAGCAATTTTAGCTTTGCGTTTAATTATAGGGAGCAAATAAAGGAAAAACAAGGAAACATAAAATACGTTTGTGTACCTCTAGAAGTTCTTTCATAATGTGTAGTGAAACAGAATGTTTTCATTTGTCAAGCAGCTACAGGAATAACAGCTTAATCCACTCACTTAATGCGAAAGAGTCTGCAGTAGTCAGAGGTCAGTCAGGTATTGAATACGACATTGAAAACAGATTATACATTTAATGAATGTTTTGGTCTTAGTTAAGTATCAGACAAAAGTGATGTGAATAATTATAGAGGCATAGTCTTACTTCGGACTGCATACAAAGTTCTATCAGCCTGTCTTCTTCAAAGAGCACAAGAGCATCTGGAAATAAAAACAGTTGGATACCTAGGTGGATTTCGCCTCAGTAGATCCTGCACAGAACAAATTTTAAATCCAAAATCCGTGCTAAAATCCAAAGCAGTCAGAAACCAATAATTTGCACGTTTGTTGACTTTAAAAAGCCATACAAGTGGCTGACAAGCACTTTTTGATATCGTTGAAGAACAACGGTTGGATCCAAAAACCCTTAACCTCATTAAAGAAACATTGACCGATACTCCCTACAACATGAAACTCATGGTTGAAATATTCGAGCCCTTTCTGGTCAAAACTGGCGTCCGACAAGGTGATGGTCTGTCTCCTCTCCTATTCAGCCTTGTACTGGACAAGGTCGTCCGCGAATGGGAAAAGAAATTGAAGAATAAAAACTACTGGAAACGTATGCAGATGGGGCGAGTCAAGGATGACATAAGAATTTCATATTTAGCTTTTGCTGACGACTTATCTTTACTTAGCGGATGATGAATAACAGAAATCGAACAAGTTGAAACCCTTAAAGAATGTACAGAGAAAGTTGCTCTGCAAATGTCTTTCCTAAAGTCTGAGTTCATCGCCACAAAAACTGACACCCAAAACTTGACTACAAAATACGGTCATATCAATAAAGTTCCACATTTTAAATACTTAGGTGAAGTCCTTGAACCTACGGAACGAGAAAAAATAGCACAAAACATTCGCCTCCAAAAACTAAAGAGAGCCTATGGAAGGAATTACAAGGTGTACAATAAAAAATGCTTGTCCAAAAACACTCAAATGAGGCACTACAATAAAGTATTAAGACCTGAAGTCATGTATGGCAGTGAATCCCTGACAGTCCACATAAAAGGTGACCTAGAAAACTTATGAAAGGAAGGACGTAAAATCATCAGAAAGATACTAGGGCCAAAGCAACTGGAAGAAGGCTATAGGTTACAATCTCTTCAAACAACTGAGAAACTGAAGATACTAGGGCCAAATAAAACAGAAGAGGGATGTAGACTACAATCTCATCAAACAACTGAGATATTGTACAATCTTGCAGTAGACATTAGCAAAAGGTGATTAAAATTTTACGCGCACGTCTTTAGGCTTCTAAAAAAAAGGACCTACGAAGAGCCCAGATAAACTATTCATATATTTTGGACAGAAACGTATTTAAGCAGACAGTTGGCACATGGGAAGTTAAGTCAGGGAACGAAGCTCCGAAGAAAGCAGGAACAAAATGGACACAGGAAAGGAAGAGAACCCCTGCAGAAAAAATGAGAGCAATATGGAAAAAAAGGAAGAAGAATGAAGAAGCTTTGCGATATCCAACACGGTCTGATCGCACATAATAATAATAATAATAATAATAATAACAATAATAATAATAATAACCCCCGTGGAGGCCCGGGAAAAGAATAGGCCTCCGGTATGTTCTGCCAGTCGTAAAAGGTGACGAAAAGAACAAACCACTAATAGGGCTAACCCCTCTTTTAGTGTGATTACTTGGTTCAGGACAGAACTAAAGAAGCCTCGGACAAGCGCCGTCATGGTCGGGGACGACGCTTGAATCCTATGCCCGCCCACCATGGTAACGACACTGCTAGCCAACTGGAAAATGATTTAAATCCAAATAGAGGTGTTTTGCAGGATACGCTTCCTGCAACCACCCTAGAAGGAAAACAAAGACAGAGGATGAGGTGGTCAGATGAAGTTAATCGACGCCTCATGTTCTGTTATTACCAAGCAACAAACCTAGGAACCAACACAACTGGATACAGATCACAAGTATACACAACATTTATTACCAGATACCCAGAATTAAAATTTTTAACAGAACAACGACTAGCTGATCAGATCCGTGTAATAATAAAAAATAACAGGATACCCCAGTCAGAATTAGAAAACATCAAACAACAAGTGCAACAAATACTGGAACAAAATAATGTGCAATCAGAAGAAGAAGAAAATACAGTAATGGACTCAAACATCCCAGAGCAAACAAACAAAGACCAACACGCATCAATTAAACAATCAGATGAAAACGAAATCTTAAGACAGCCACCAGAACAAGCACAAATAGAACACGAAGAGACACACGTGTTAGATATAGAAGAGAAATTTCAGCTGACATATATAGAATACAAAGACACAAATACAGACATTAGACCATTCTTGCATAGACCGCCAAATAACCCACAAGTCGAAACAACAATAAAAACTATCAACACAATCATACACAACAAAATAAATGAAAACACAACTATGGAAGAGTTACAACTACTGGTTTATATAGGAGCACTCACTACACTAAATATACACACTAGGCAGAGATCAGAACAAACCAACACACAGAAGAAACCCACAAAACCAGCATGGCAACACAGGCTACAGATCAGAATAGAAAAACTGAGAAAAGACATCAGACAGCTAACACAATTTATAAGAAATGAAATATCAGACAAAAAACGAAAAAGGTTAGGTAAAATCTCACAACAAGAAGCAATAGAGCAATTAGATGAAAAAAGCAGAAATTGCAAGCATTGGCCAAACGACTTAGAAGATACAAAAAAAGTGAAAATAGAAGGAAACAAAACCAAACATTCAACACAAACCAAAAGAGTTTTTACCAAACAATGGATAACACACACATTAAAATAGACAATCCACCAAACATAACAGAAATGGAACACTTCTGGAGAAACATATGGTCAAACCCGGTACAACATAACAGGCATGCACGGTGGATACAAGCAGAAACAGACGCATACAAGATGATACCACAAGTGCCTGAAGTGATAATTTTGCAACATGAAGTCACCCGAGCAATTAATTCTACACACAATTGGAAAGCCCCTGGAAATGATAAAATAGCAAATTACTGGCTAAAGAAGTTCACCTCAACACATTCACATCTAACTAAATTATTTAACAGTTACATTGCAGACCCATACACATTCCCTGATACACTTGCACATGGAATAACCTATCTGAAACCAAAAGATCAAGCAGACACAGCAAACCCAGCTAAATATCGCCCCATAACATGCCTACCAACAATATACAAAATATTAACTTCAGTCATCACACAGAAATTAATGACACATATAACACAGAACAAAATTACAAATGAAGAACAAAAAGGCTGCTGCAAAGGAGCATGAGGATGTAAAGAGCAACTGATAATAGATACAGAGGTGACATATCAAGCTAAAATTAAACAAAGGTCCCTACACTATGCATACATTGATTACCAAAAAGCCTTTGATAGTGTACCCCACTCATGGTTACTACAGATATTGGAAATATACAAAGTAGATCCTAAATTGATACAGTTTCTAAACACAGTAATGAAAAACTGGAGAACCACACTTAATATCCAAACAAATTCAGATAACATCACATCACAGCCAATACAGATTAAGCATGGAATATACCAAGGAGACTCATTAAGTCCTTTCTGGTTCTGTCTTGCTCTGAACCCACTATCCAACATGCTAAATAATACAAATTATGGATACAATATTACTGGAACATACCCACACAAAATCACACATTTGCTATACATGGATGATCTAAAACTACTGGCAGCAATAAATCAACAACTCAACCAATTACTAAAGATAACAGAAGTATTCAGCAATGATATAAATATGGCTTTTGGAACAGACAAATGTAAGAAAAATAGCATAGTCAAGGGAAAACACACTAAACAAGAAGATTACATATTGGATAACCACAGCGACTGCATAGAAGCGATGGAAAAAACAGATGCCTATAAATATACAGACAAAAAATAGGAATAGATAATAGAAATATTAAAGAAGAACTAAAAGAAAAATATAGACAAAGACTAACAAAAATACTGAAAACAGAATTGACAGCAAGAAACAAGACAAAAGCTATAAATACTTATGCTATACCAATATTGACCTACTCATTTGGAGTAGTGAAATGGAGTGACACAGACCTAGAAGCACTCAATACACTTACACGATCACAATGCCACAAATATAGAATACATCACATACATTCAACAACAGAAAGATTCACATTAAGCAGAAAGGAAGGTGGAGGGGATTTATAGATATAAAAAATCTACATTATGGACAGGTAGACAATTTAAGAAAATTCTTTCTAGAACGAGCAGAAACTAGCAAAATACACAAAGCAATCACTCATATAAATACATCAGCTACACCATTGCAATTTCATAACCACTTCTACAACCCTTTAGATCACATAACATCAACAGATACAAAGAAAGTAAATTGGAAAAAGAAAACACTACATGGCAAGCACCCGTATCATCTAACACAGCCACACATAGATCAAGACGCATTCAACACATGGCTAAGAAAAGGCAATATATACAGTGAGACGGAAGGATTCATGATTGCAATACAGGAGCAAACAATAAACACCAGATATTACAGCAAGCATATTATTAAAGATCCCAATACCACAACAGATAAATGCAGACTTTGCAAACAACAAATAGAAACAGTAGATCACATCACAAGCGGATGTACAATACTAGCAAATACAGAATACCCCAGAAGACATGACAATGTAACAAAAATAATACATCAACAACTTGCCATAAAACATAAACTAATAAAACAACACGTTCCCACATACAAGTACACACCACAAAATGTACTGGAGAATGATGAATACAAATTATACTGGAACAGAACGATTATAACAGATAAAACAACACCACATAACAAACCTGACATCATACTAACCAATAAAAAGAAGAAATTAACACAACTAATTGAAATATCCATACCCAACACAACAAATATACAGAAGAAAACAGGAGAAAAAATTGAAAAATACATCCAACTGGCTGAGGAAGTCAAGGACATGTGGCATCAGGATAAAGTCGACATTATACCAATTATACTATCAACTACAGGAGTCATACCTCACAATATCCACCAGTACATCAATGCAATACAGCTACTACAACTACAAAAATCTGTAATTATTGATACATGTTCAATGACCCGAAAGTTCCTAAATGCAATATAACATATACCGTACAGTTAAAAGGAAGTCACGCTTGATCAAGGTCCGCGTCACTGTCCATTTTTTACCAGACATAACGTCTGAGAATAGAAAGAAATAATAATAATAAGTATACTGCCAGGAGCAAGGCCTTGCAAGGGGAATAATCTGGCTGACATACTGGCTGATATTTTTAACTGATGACCTAAATACGAGGTTCAACACATTTCAAAACTTTAAAGATCATTTGCTGCACTCGCTACGTAGGTGATCTCCCAGTAATGCTAAAAAGCAACCCAAACATCGTTGCTTTCGTACAAGCGTTCTATTTCATGCATCCCAAAATTAGCTTTCCGAATGAATTAGAGAAAAATAATTAGGTTAGCCCACTGGTTTTGACGAGCACTAAAATTAACAACAGACTACTTCGCATTTTTGTAGGACACCTACATGTGCTGATAATATTATCGGTACCACATCTTGTCACTGAGTGTAAAACTGCAGAACTTTTTTCACTTCTGTGATGTACAGTCTTGTTCACTTGTCCTTAGACAGCCGAGAAATACGCAAACAGCTATGCTTAGTGAAACAAACAGTCTTAGCGGATGGGTACATGGAAAGCCAAATAGTGCGACAGTATAATCAGATAAAGCGTAAAAGAACAATGCAAACATTTTGTATCACAGACGACAATAAAGAATAACACGAAATTTGTTCCTATGGCATACTGTGGTAAAATGTTGTAATGGATAAGGAATAATTTGAAAACATAGTAATGTTTCGAAGGTTTGGTTCATGAACAAGATAAGTAAAAACGTAATCAGATATTGGATTTTAAGGCGTACCCAGGAGCAGTTATCGAATCAGATGACAATTTAGTAATGATGAAGGATAAATTGAAATTTGAGAGAGTCGTCTGGACGAACCAGAGTGGAAGCAAGTGGGATAAGGAAAACCATGGTAAGCAGTTCAGTTGAAGAAGAGTGGATTTGTCTAAAAAGGGCAATCAGAGATGTTGCACAGACAAACATTGGTAGAAGGAAGATAACTGCGAAGAAACCTTGGGTAACACAAGAAATACTTCAGTTTATCGACGAAAGAAGAAATTATGAAAATGTTCGGGGCTAAATAAGAAAACAGAAACACAAATCACATATCAATGGAATAAATAGGAATTGTAGATAAGGCAAGGTGAAATGGCTACAGAAATAGTGCGAAAAAATTGAGAAAGAAACGATCGCCGAAGTACTGCTTTAGAAATATAGAAAAGATAGAAAAGTCAAAACAAACCACGGTGAAACCAAGGGTGGCAATATTAAGAGTGCAATGAGAATCCAACTGTTAATCACGAAACAGAGAACAGATAGACTAGAAAGAGTACATTGAAGGTCTAGTTGAGGGAGATAAATTGTGTGATGACGTGTTGGAAGGCGCAGTTGGAGTTGATATGGAAGAGATAGGGATCCAGTATTAGTCAGAATTTCAAAGAGCTATGGAAGACTTGAGATCAAATAAAGCGGAAGGGATAGATAACTTTTCATCGGAATTTATAAAGTCACAGCGGATAGTGGCACCCAAACGGCTATTCAGGTTGCTGTGTAGAATCTGCGGCAGGCGACTTAGCATCAGACTTTCGGAAAAGTATCATACACACATTTCTGACAACAGCCATAACAGGTACGTGTGAAGTCTATCGCACAGTCTGCTTAATATATCATAATCCAAGATTCTGACAAGGACAACATGCAGAAGAATGGAAAAGAAGAGGGTCTATTATACGAGGATTAATTTGGCTTTAGGGAAGGTAAATCCACCAGAGAGGCAGTCCTGACGTAGCGCTTTGTAGTGAATGCAAGAGGGAAGAAAAACCAAGTCACGTTCCTAGGATTTTTCGACCTGGAAAAAGCGTTCGACAAAGTAAAGTGGTGCAAGATGTTCGAACTATTGAAAAAAAAAAGAAAGAAAAAGAAAAGAAAAACAGGTGTAAGAACGCTGGGTAATACTCAAGAACCAGGAAGGGACAATGACATAGGTAGACAAAGAACGTAATACTGCAATTAAAAAGGGTGTAAGAAAGGAATGCTGTCATTCAGCGTGTTGTTGAATCTATACATCGAAGACCCACAACAGAAATAAGAGACATTCTCAAGAGTGGGATTAAACTGCAGGGTGTAAGGATGTCAATGATAAGATTCGCTGATGATATTGTTGTTCTATGTGAAGGCAAATAAGAATTTATGGATCTGTTGAATGGAATGAACGGTCTAATGCGTATGGGATATGGACTTGGAATAAACCGAAGATAGGCAGAAGCAACGAGAAGTAGCAGAATGGGAAGAGCGAGAACATTTAACATCAGAACTAGTGATCAAGAAGTAGACAAAGTTAAGAAATTCTCCCAGCTTTGAAGCAAAGTAGCTCATGACAGACTAAGCGAGGAGGATATAAAAAGCAGAACAAAACTAGCGAAGAGGGCGTTCCTGGCCAAAATAAATCTAATAATACGAAACATAGGTCTCCATTTGATGAAGAAATTTCTAAGAATGTACGTTTGGAGCACAGCATTCTGTGGTAGAGTATGATGGACTGTGGGAAAACTGGACCAGAAGAAGATGAAAGCGTTGAAGTATATTGCTCAGGAGAATGTTGAAAATTAGGTTGACTGATAAGGTAGAGAATGGAGTTCTCTGCAGACTCTACGAAAAGAGCTACAGCGGCGGAATTCGTTGCAGGGTGCATAAAACCAGTCATAAGACTGATGACTAAAAAAAGCAACCTTAATCCAGACTTAACTGTTTGCTCGTTTGTCATTCCATTCGTTTGAATCGTTTCTCAGAGATATTTAAATTTTTGGACCTTATTAACGTTTAAAACTGTGTATTTCGCAGCTAGTTCGTGAACTTGCAATTTGTTTGACTATCATCCGACAGATTAATGAGAAGACAAAGTAAATGGCGATAAGGTAGTGCCAGAGGGAGTGTGCGGATCCGCGCCTCCTTTATCAGTCAAGGTGTGTCCGGGTGGAGCTCGAGCTGTCGCTGCGGAGGGGAATGATGGTGACGCAGCACTTTTCCCCGACGCCGGAGGCCGGGCCTATATGAATAGAGTGGGGCCGGCCTTGGTAGTCAGTCGCATCAGGGCAGCCGACAGCAGCAGGCATGGGCATCGAGACGTACGCAGGGCGCGTCGCGCTGGTGACAGGCGCCAGCTCCGGCATCGGCGCCGCCATCACACAGGCGCTGCTCAGACGCGGCCTCACCGTCGTCGGCCTGGCCAGGAGGGTCGACAGGGTCAAGGTAGGCGTTCCCCGGAAATCACGCCTCCTGCAACCAAACCACTCAGTTCATTTCTTTCTGTACTCTCTCTCTTTCAACTACTAGGTGACACTCATTGGGCCTTTCTTACGTATTACACGCAAAATCGCCATTCCTTTGTTCTGTATATGCTCCTTCTCGTTTCATGTGCAATTTTCTCTGTCGTAGTCCTTCCAGTTCCAAGCTAGCTGTTCCAGAATACCACAGCACTTGTCCCACTGACCTATTCCCATTTTGTACAGGTTTTTACTCACGAGACAACTCCCAAAGTCTAAAAACGACTGGAAAAGGAGTAAAATGTAACGACGAGCCTAGAGCTATATCTACGGGGTAGAGAAAAGTATTGAGACTGATTTTTTTTATCTACCAAAATTTTTATTTCAAACGACAATATCGTTACCTTCAAAATAGTTCCCTTTGGCAGCTACATACCGGTGTAGTAGTCCTCATTCTTGCTTGCTGCACTGAGAAGCTTCAAGTGGTAGAGCCATTAACATGTTGGTCACATTCTTTTCATCCTCCCAAAATGACGTCCTTTGAAGATATTTTTCAAATCTGGGAGAAGAAAAAAGACACAAGGACTCAGATCAGTTGAACAGGGGGGCTGTGGAACAGCAGGCATGCTTTTTGAAATCGAAAATTCCGTCACGGAAGTGGTCGTGTGCCATGGGACATTGTCATGATCCAGCATTCACTTGTCTGCAGTGTCCAGTCTCACTCGATTGGCCGTTTTCCAGCGCTTTCAAGGACATCTTCGTAAAACGCTTGGTTGACAGTTTGTCCTGGAGGAACAAATTCCTTATGCCCAATACCCCTACTGACAAAGAAGCAAATAAGCACTGTTTTAATCTTTGATTTGCTCATTTGAGCTTTCGGTCGAGCAGATGTCTCAGTGTACCACTCCTCACTTTGCCGCTTTGTCTCAGCACTGTACTAAAAAATCCAGGACTCATCACCTGTGATCAAATGACTGAACCATTCGTGGTCATTGCAGACTTTTCAAGAAGATTAGCAAACACATTTCTTTGACTGTCCTGCTCAGTTGTGAGGTTTCTCAGTACCTTTTTGGCAAAAGCCTTTCGCAAGTGCAAATCTTTGATCAAAATTTGATGTGTGGTAAAAGTGTTTAACAGGTCACCTGTCATCCTTACTGTTAAACATCGGAATCATCTCACAAGAGCACACACGTATTTGTCGGTTTTTGAAAGTGAAGGTTTCCCTGAGCGAGGTTCATCTTCAACGTGTTCTCGGACTTGCAAAAAAGGTTTGTGCCAGTGAAGAACTTGTGCTTTTGATAAAGAATGTTCCCTATAGGCCTATTTCAACTCTTGGCAGATTTCCGAAGTTAACATAGAACTTGATGGCATATCGTTACCATAAATTCCGTTGTTCAATTTTCGAAACGCACACAAAAAAAACGCAAAACACAAAAATCACACGATGGCTGTAGGAAGCTGAAATGCCGACTGTGTGTACAAGTGCAAGGGATGAACACACTGCTCTACACAAGTAGAACAACACGGTGTTGGCAGATTGCACGCACTGTTGTCAGTCTCATTACTTTTCTTACAAATCTCATATACTCCCTGAGCGACCCTATTTTGTTTGGCGGACGATACCCCTTTCCTGTTCCAGTCGCGAATGGGGTGAGTTAAGAAGATAGTTCTTAAGCCTCCTTGTGAGCTCGGATCTCTTGAATTTTAGCTTCAGAGTTTTTAAACGAATATATTGAGGGAGAAACAATGTGTCAGTTGGTACTCCTACTAACGTACACTGTCGGAATTTTAATAATAAAACACACCTTGATGCATACATTTCGCTTGGAGCATCTGTCACTAGTGGGTTGAGCATCCTCCTGACACTTTCACGTTTACTAAATGAACCAGTGGAGAAAGTGCTGCTCTTCTTTGGACCTTCCTCATTTCCTCTATCAGTCCTATTTGGTACAGATACGTACATGAAATGTATTCGCAGTTCCGAATATGAACAACCATCAGCTGTATAAGGAAATTATGACAGTGAAAATTTTTGCTGGATCGGCACACGGACCTGGGTTTCCCACACTGCACGAGTGGTCACCTTATTCACTTTGGCTATCCATGCACGACTCATAGCTAGACACATATTTCTATATGTCGTCCTCCCTGCGTCACAGTCTATACTCATACACACATTATGTAATTCCTATACAGGGGAGGATATTTTAATTGAATGTCGCTATCTGATGCTGGCGAAAAAGTGCCTGTGTTACTAAGAACATGCATGCATGTTTGAAGGAACATTACACCGTTCTTCTCAACAATACAGGCTACATTCTTTGTGCGTGGAGTACACCTTTCAGTGTATCTCAGTCTATCATCTGCCTTAACTGCAGTTGGCTTTATGTGGGTGTTCCTCTTTAAATCAAAGCTGACGTGCACTGGCACATATTGTTTAATGAACTTGACTGCTTCCAGGGTTCGTTTTGAAATCGTGCAATCATACAATTATGGGTCTTTCCGTGTGTTTATGCTCAGTATGTTGCATTTGTGTATGTTGACGATAAACTTCCGACTCCTGCGCCAAGTGTCGATCCTCTGCACGCCTCCCTGTATTTCTCTACGCTTTTCTAGCTATTCGCCTTCTTTGTACATAACGCAATCATGCGCGAAAAACCTCATGGAACTTCTGACGATTTCCACTACGTCGAATATAGATATTCTGGAAATTAACTGTCCTTTAACAATCCCTCGGGATACACCTGAAGTTACTTTTACGTCCTACGAATTCTCTCCGTTTAGAAAAATTTGAATGACCAGCTATTAACGTCACTGACCTGTAAAGGTGCGTGTGCATGTGATAACGCCATCTGCAAGTCACAGTACTAGCCTCGCTCTTTTGTATCTCTGTACACAGTGAGAGAGAGGCTGTTACTGTGTTTGGTAGTGCAGCGCACTTACAACGGCAGCTGTTAGTGAGTGGAAACCAATGAATCGTGTGGGCGTTGGCAACTGATAAGTCAAAAGGTGCGTTGCATTTACTCACTGAGAGAGAGAAATGGAGTAGAGGATGAGTTGTTTTCATGCACATAATATGCACAATTGAAAGCGCAAAAATTCATACAGGCGCTTTGGTGAGGAATAGTGATTGTGAGACTAATGAAGATGAACGAGAAGTCCCGAAATGAGACCTCCAGCAACAAAAGGAATCACAAGGCAACGTGAATAGGCACTTTCAGTCCCATAAATACCACGACAAGTGTACTATAGAGAAGTGATGAGCGAACACTGGACAACATGAGGACTACAATAACCGCAGTTACAATTTCTTTAGGAAACTAATGGGCCGAGATAGCTGTTTTCTTTCGAAATCTAACTAGGGAGTGATTTTAGATGTCTTGTTGCGCTAAAGGCAGGATGTAGGTCCCTCCAAGGAAACGTAACACCAAAACTGAAGACTTTAAAGGAGTCTGTAAGAGCGTGGTTTGGCGCAGATAAGGACAATGGATCAAACTATCAAGTGTGGGCTGACGAAGCGGCTAGAGCTGTTCTTCCGGACGACTTCAAACCTCGATGGCATAATGTGAGTCCTTCAAAGAAGAATCTAACATTTTGTCTAGGCATATTACAGTAGACTTCGCTCGCTAATGCATGGAAGAAACCAGTATTATAATACAGACAGCATAATCATTTGCAGCAGATGAGAACATGTTTATTAAAGACGAGAACATAAGAAAGAAACGCGTTTGCAGCAGTGACCAGACTCCTTTTTTATGGACTACCGCCGCGCGAGATTAGCCGATCGGTTTCAGGCGCTGCAGTCATGGACTGTGCGGCTGGTCCCGGCGGAGGTTCGAGTCCTTCCTCGGGCATGGGTGTGTGTGTGTGTTTGTCCTTAGGATAATTTAGGTTAAGTACTGAGTAAACTTAGGGACTGAGGACCTTAGCAGTTACGTCCCATAAGATTTCACACACATTTAAACATTTGAACATATGGACTACCGTCTTCGTGAACGCTATCACACATAGTAGCAACATCTATGTTAAGGATTTAATAGTGGCTTTCACCACCCGTCTTCACTCCGTTGCCAACAACCAATTTTCTGCACTACAATACATCCTTTTATATACGTGTCAAAGTTTTCATTACTAAATTCATATTTCTTTTGTTATCACATTTGATATGTGTTAACTGTGGTCTTTAATGTTGGAGTACTGCAATGTGGATGCACCGAAAATGAAGTAGTATTCCTAGATGTTGCCCGTGTCAAGTCTGTACACTATTCCATCTGCCCGTGCTTTAATCACTCCACTGAAACTCTATATTAATACTTTGATAACGAATAAAGGAAGAACGAATAAAACAGCAACTTCTACTTTGGGAAACATGGCTCTGTCAGTACAGAATATGACGTATTGTTTCCAACAAAATTTGGATTTATGCCAAATAATAACTTAGTTATGACTTGTGACTCTGATGGCCATTATTGACGGTAATGTGTTTCTGCAGCGATCTGTGCTGATATAGTGCAAAGTGGCATTGTACACCAATGCGGAGAAAAAAAATGGTTCAAATGGCTCTGAGCACTATGGGACTTAACTGCTGTGGTCATCAGTCCCATAGAACTTAGAACTACTTAAACCTAACTAACCTAAGGACATCACACACATCCATGCCCGAGGCAGGATTCGAACCTGCGACTGTGGCGGTCACGCGGCTCCAGACTGCAGCGCCTAGAACCGCATGGCAACTCCGGCCGGCACCAATGCGGAGAGTCATAGACAACTGACTTTCATGGATGGTAGGGGAGGTACAACTCCGAATTTTAAAACGTGTCATTCGAATGTGTTAGATTCCCTTTGCAAGTGAATTCTTTCCCCTACGTGTTCACTTATTACATCACCTGTGCTCTTCATTTTTAACTCCCATCAGTGATGCTGTATTTAAAATATTACCACAATCTTTTCCTTTGGATTTTTCCCCATGATCTCAGTTTTATTATGCAGTACTGTGCCCTCGTCGTACAGTATTAATAACTTCTTTGTCAGTTTAACCTGTACATTCGATGCAAGAAAGCATGTTTTGTAACAGAAACCCTTTCTCACGCAGCAATCTGCTCCTTATGTGCCCCGTGCCATGGTTTTCTTTTACTTGATGATAACAGAGTTCCTTTATTTCCTCCGCTGTGTTTTCCCAACCGCTGTTGTAATTTTTACCACACATTTCTACCTTCGTCCAAACTTTGTCACTGATCTTTTGGGTTTCATCCAGTCAGTGGCTCATTGAAGCATTCCTTTCTCGCTATTGCAGTTGTATTTATTGCTTAACATTTTGTCATTGCTCCTTCGCCACGAACTATTGTCATCATTGCGATAAGGGGGCAACCTGTATGACATTTTCTTCGACTGCAAATAGCTTTTCCTGTTGACAGGAAATGTAAACATCTGTAAACAGAAGTAATTATCTGACCACTGTTTTCGTTTCGTTACTCAGTGTGTCAGGGTCCTAAGTGGAAAGAGATGGAAACTCGTTATTTTCTCTTTTGATTTTGACTTTCACTGTGTGGATGTTTGCGAATTCTAATGATTGCACGGCACACTGTGCAGAGAAGTTAGTTGAGCTGTTAGCGAAGTAAGTCTTTTTTTTTTAAAAAATCTTTGTGATAAACAGGAAAGCCTGATTTCAACTTGTGACAAATTACGTTATTACACATAACACTAAGTGTAGTGAAGGTATTTGGACTATCTCAGGTAGAAGTCTTTTTATTATATTGAGCAATATTTTTCTAATTAATTTTATTTTTTACAGTATCCGCTACTATGCATTACCCTTTAGACATATTTAGTGGTGAAAACAGAGCGTAGTTCAAGTATGACATATCGTAAGAAGCGTTTAAGTACTTCCACGCTAAAGTACTCACTTCAAGTATTAGCTAAAAGAATGCATACGACATTTAATAATTACTGATTTCATACTGTGAACCGTGCACACTACTTTTCCTTGGGGCCCTGGCTCTGCTAGAGTCCTGTGAGTCACAGCGCTTCATCCGCTGTTTGCTTCTTTTATTACAGGCACTCGCGCTGAAGGACGCCCCTGGTAAACTGCACGCTATTCAGGGCGATGTCGCAGACGAGAGCAGCGTTGTAGCAGCATTCAAGTGGATCAAAGAAAACCTGTCCGGCGTCGACATCTTAATCAACAACGCTGGCGTGATCACTGAGGCCGATCTGACGTGTAAGTATGCGAGTGTCTTCCGAAAAGTTCTTACGAAACCATACAGCATGATGAATGAAATTTTTACTCATTCCGACGAAAGCATGAGTCTGTTAAGCATCGTTGAAGATCCGCCGATGTTGTCTGCCGTTGCCGGTCTGAGTGGCCGTGCGGTTCTGGGCGCTACAGTCTGGAACCGAGCGACCGCTACGGTCGCAGGTTCGAATCCTGCCTCGGGCATGGATGTGTGTGATGTCCTTAGGTTAGTTAGGTTTAATTAGTTCTAAGTTCTAAGCGACTGATGACCTCAGAAGTTAAGTCGCATAGTGCTCAGAGCCATTTGAACCATTTTTGTCTGCCGCTGGAGCGCAACAAAACGTATGTAGTAAAAGACTCATCCACTGACACTACTGTCATCAATGTTGATGGAACTCATCACAGTGTAAGTACACAGTTGATGGTCAAGACAGTGTCGTACAGTAACATGTCACGACCATTAGTTTATTAGTAAAAGGGAACTCTCCTTTTTTATGATGCATTTAGATTATACAGTCGTCTAAAAGGGTACTGAAGTAAATAAATGAAACATGACTTTCTAACAACACAAAAACAAATAGACATTCTTTAAGAAACAGTATAAATACTGCGGCTCCAAATAACATTTGACTCGTAAAAAAGAAAAAAAACAGTACACATGTATAGTAACAAATAGGCTCCCAAAATTCTAAAAACTAAATAAGGGACAATCGGTAGACTTTCTCATATAGAAAACTGGTCTGCAAAACACTGGTTACGAAATTCGCTGTTACAAAATAGAAATAGCTTTCGAGATTCAAAAAATATCTATAAAAAACATTCATTTCAAAATACACGAAGCTGGGACCCTATAAAAGACACATCAAACAAGATGTTTTTTTAATGGCGCCTGTAACACTCATTTTAAACAGAAAGATGGACATTGAAGAAATACGAAAGAGAAAGAGAAAAGTTATCAGGAAAACTTTAGGTCTAAATTATACTAAAGATGGTTCATACAGACCAAGAGCAAATACATAAATTGAAAAGTGTACCAATATTTATTCGGACATGAAAAAATGCAGGCTAAAATTCTAAGGACAAATTAGAAAAAAAGGACTCAACCAACTTCATTTGACGGTTTCTTGAATAAAAGTCTCCGTGAAGTTAAACTGAAACAATAAAATGAATCGGGTTGTTAAAAGAAAACCTGAAGCAACCAGGAATAATATAGCTTTATGCACCACACAGAAAAAAGTTAGGCGAAAAATTCTCGACTGGACACTTGGCCTGACAAGTACACTGATGGAAAACCATGCAATACCAAGGACGACATTGTGCCACCTAAACGAAAGTTGGTAGGCGTGTTTCTACAGCTGAGAGATGATGTCTATTCAAAGTTCGTGCCAGTCGCATAAGAGTGGAGCTAATAGCGCCACTATGAAGATGCAAATCAGGTTTGTTTTAAATACATGCTGTAACGGTCGTTAGCGTTAGGTACCTTTGAGATTGGACGTAGGGAATTGTTGTTAGTCAAGAATGCCTTTAAACCAACTAAGACGCCATTGTCTACACCTCACAGAGTTTGAACGAGGTCGTGTAATACGGCTATAAGAAGCTGGATGTTTCTTCTGCGATACTGCAGAAAGACTTGGCAGGAAAGTAGCCACCATAGACGACTGCTGGAACGGTGTTCATAAGCATGTACACTACTGACAATTAAAACTGCTACACCAAGAAGAAATGCAGATGATAAACGGGTATTAATTGGACGAATATATTATACTAGAACTGTCATCTCATTACATTTTCACGCAATTTGGGTGCATAGATCCTGAGAAATCAGTACCCAGAACAACCAGCTCTGGCCGTAATAACGGCCTTGATACGCCTGGGCATTAAATCAAACAGAGCATGGATGGCGTGTACAGGTACAGCTGCGCATGCAGCTTCAACACGATACCAAAGTTCATGAAGAGTAGTGACTGGCGTATTGTGACGAGCCAGTTGCTCGGCCACCATTGACCAGACGTGTTCAGTTGGTGAGAGATCTGGAGAATGTGCTGGCCAGGGCAGCAGTCGAACATTTTCTGTATCCAGAAAGGCCCGTACAGGACTTGTAACATGCGGACGTGCATTGTCCTGCTGAAATGTGGGATTTCGCAGAGATCGAATGAAGGGTAGTGCCACGGGTCGTAACATATCTGAAATGTAGCGTCCACTGTTGAAAGTGCCGTTAATGCGAACAAGAGGTGGCCGAGACGTGTAACCAATGGCACCCCATACCATCACGCTGCATGATACGCCAGTATGGCGATGACGAATACACGCTTCCAATGTGCGGTCACCGCGATGTCGCCAAACACGGATGCGACCATTACGATGCTGTAAACAGAACCTGGATTCATCCGAAAAAATGACGTTTTGCCATTCGTGCACCCAGGTTCGTCGTTGAGTACACTATCGTGGGCGCTCCTGTCTGTGATGCAGCGTCAAGGGTAACCGCAGCCATGGTCTCCGAGCTGATAGTCCATGCTGCTGCAAACGTCGTCGAACTGTTCGCGCAGATAGTTGTTGTCTTGCAAACGTCCCCATCTGTTGACTCAGGGATTGAGACGTGGCTGCACGATCCGTTACAGCCGTGCGGTTATGATGCCTGTCATCTCGACTGCTAGTGATACGAGGCCGTTGGGATCCAGCACGGCGTTCCGTATTACCCTCCTGAACCCACCGATTCCATATTCTGATAACAGTCATTGGATATCGACCAACGCGAGCATACGATAAACCGCAATCGCGACAGGCTACAATCCGACCTTTATCAAAGTCGGAAACGTGATGGTACACATTTCTCCTCCTTACACGAAGCATCAGAGCAACGTTTCACCAAGCAACGCCGGTCAACTGCCGTTTGTGTATGGGAAATCGGTTGGAAACTTTCCTCATGTCAGCACGTTGTAGGTGTCGCCACCGGCGCCAACCTTGTGTGAATGCTCTGAAAAGCTAATCATTTGCATATCACAGCATCTTCTTCCTGTCGGTTAAATTTCGCGTCCATAGCACGTCATCTTCGTGGTGTAGCAGTTTTAATGACCTTTAGTGTAAGATCATAAGACTAGACTCCGGACGACTACGTGGCATTACAGTGGCAAAACCATCGTTTTCGGCGTCTGGCGTTGGCGCATCGTACTGCATTTGAAGACGCAATTTGAGCAGCAGTTGACACAACAGTGACACAACGAACTGTTACAAATCTGTTATTTCAAGGACATCTCCGAACCAGACGCCCTGTAGCGTGCATTCCACTGATGCCCAACCACCGCCTTTTGCCTCTTCAGTGGTGCCGAGCGAGAACTCATTGGAGGGCTGCGTGGAGGTGTGTTCCGTTTTCTGATGAATGCCGGATCTGCCTTGGTGCCAGTGATGGCCGTGTGTTGGTCAGGAGGAGGCTGGTAGAAGACCTGCACACAACAAGTCAGCGTGATAGACCCACTTGGCCTGCTCCTAGAGGTATGGTCTGAGGTGTGATTTCGTATGACAGTAGGTGTATTCCCGTGGTTATCTCACGCACTCTGACTGCATATTTGTACGTCAGTCTGGTGCTTAGACCTATTGTGCTATCATTCATGAACAGCATTACAGGAGGTGTTTTCCAACAGGATAACTCTCGTCCACATACCGTTGTTGTAACAAAAACGTACTCTACAGAGTGTCAACATGTTTTCTGGCCTGCTCGAACGCCAGTTATGTCTTCAATCGAGCGCATATGGGACATCATCGGACGATAACTCCAGCGTCAACCACAAACAGCATTAACTGTCCCCGTACTGCCGGACCAAGCGCAACACGCACCGAACTTCATCCCATAAACTGACACCTGGCACCTAAGCAACACAATGCATGCAACACAATGCATGCACGTTTGCTCGCTTGCGTTCAGCATTCTGGGGGTCACACTGGTTATTCTTTTTCCGTTATCAGTCTTCTGACTGGTTTCGTGCGGCCCGCCACGAATTCTTCTCCTGTGCCAAACTCTTCATCTCAGAGTAGCACTTGCAACCGACCTAGTCAGTTATTTGCTGGATAGATTCCAATCTCTGGCTTCCTCTACAGTTTTTACCCTCTACAGCCCCCTCTAGTACTATGGAAAAGTTCCCGTTTTGTCTTAACAAGTGTCATCCCATCCTGTCTCTTTTTGTCGCCAATATTTTTCACATATTACTTTTCTCGTCGGTTCTATGGAAAACCTTCTCATTCCTTACCCGGTCAGTCCACCTAATTCTCAACATTCTTCTGTAGCACCACATCTCAAATGCTTCGATCCTCTTCTGTTCTGGTTTACCGACAGTCCATGTTTCACTAGTGTACATTGCTGAGCTCCAAACGCACATTTTCAATAGTTTCTTCCTCAAATTAAGGTCTGCGTTTAATATTAGGAGACTTCTCGTGGCCAGGAACGCCCTTTTTGCCAGTGGTAGTTTGTTTTTCATGTCCTCCTTGCTCTATTCGTCATGCGTTGTTTCGCTGCCTAGATAGCTGAAGTCCCTAACTTCATTTACTTCGTGATCACCAATCCTGTCTCGCTTTTCTCATTTCTGCTACTTCGCATTAGATTCGTGTTTCTGTGATATCCTGTCAATCTACACTCTGTACACATTTGCCTGTCCATTCGGTTCAGCAGATCCTGTAATTCTTCTTCAATTTCACGTAGAACAGCAACGTCATCAACGAATCTTATCCTTGATATCCATTCACCTTGAATTTTAATTCCACTCTTGAACTTTTCTTTTATTTAAGTCATTGCTTCGTCTATGTATAGATGGAACACTAGGGGCGAAAGACTACATCCATGTCTTCCACCCTTTTTAATCCGTAAACTTCGTTCTTGGTCTTCCACTCTAACAGTTTCCTCTTGGCTTTTGTGAATTTTTTTTTTTTAGAAATTCGGACGTCTTCCTCCTTTTAATATTGTCGAACGATCTTTCCAGGTCGACAGATCCAATAAACGTGTCTTGATTTTTATTTAATCTTGCTTTGATTATCAACTGCAACCTCAGAACTGTCTCTGGTGCCTTTATCATTCCTAAAGCCAAACTGATCGTTGTCTAACACACTGTCAATTTTCTTTTCGAGTCTTCCGTATGTTATTCTTGTCAGCAGCTTGGAAGCATTAGTTGTTAAGCTGATTGTGCGACAATTCTCGCACTTGTCAGCTCTTGTAATCTTCGGCATCATTGTGTGGATGATGTTTTTCCGAAAGTCAGATGATATATCGCAGGACTCACACATTCTATAAACCAATGTGAATAGCCGTTTTATTGCCACTTCCCTCGGCGATTTCAAAACTTCTGATGAATTATTATCTATCCACTCTGCCTTATTTGATCTTAAGTCTTCCTAAGCTCTTTTAAATTGTCATTCTGGTTCTGGATCCCCTGTCTCTTAAATATCGATTCCTGTTTCTTCCATCACATCATCAAAGTCTTCCCCATCATATAGGCTTTAGGTATACTCTTTCCACCTACTTGCTCTGCATTTCACGCCGGAATTCGCATTGCATTATTAATGTTGTCACCCTTGCTTTTAATTTTACCGAATGTTCTTTTGACATTTCCGTATTCGTCCTTTCGACAGTCATTTCTTTTTCGATTTCTTAACGTTTTTCAAGCACAGATTTCGCCCTAGCTTCCCTGCACTTCCGATTTATTTCATTCCTGAGTGACTAGTATTTCTGTATTTCGGAACTTCTCTGAACGTTTTTTTAATTCCGTCTTTCGTCTATTAACTGAAGTATTTCTTCTGTTACCCATGGTTTCTTCACACTTACCTTCTTTGTAAATATTTTGTTTCTTCCAGCTTCTGTAATTGCCTATTCAACTGCACTGCCTACTGTGCTATTTCTTATCGCAGTAGCTATAGCGTAAAAGAGCTTCAGGCGTACCTTCTCATTTCTTAGTACTTTCGTATCCCACTTCATTGCGTATTGATTCTTCGTGACTGATCTCTTAAACGTCAGCCTACTCTTCATACTACTAAATTGTGTGCTAAGTCTGTATCTGCTCCTGGGTAGACCTTACAATCCAGTATCCTATGGGTATCTTAACAGGTGGAAGAATCATAGGGGAACTGGAAGATGGGCGAAGTCTGGTGAGTGTTGCCCAGAAATATGGCATTACTCACGGCAGTGTCTCACGTGCGTGGCGAGCGTTCCAAAAATCAAGCAGTGCTGCCTGAAAGAGAGGAATTGGTCTACGGTTAACTACACCAGCAGATGGCCGCGGAATTGTGTAACAGGCAAGAAAGGACCAACGTCAAACGGGGCGTGCAGCTGCGATCACAGTTAAGAGGACAACAAGGTGCGGTGGTACCTAACGGTCACTGCGGGTGTAGTTGCTCTTCTAAACATCATCCGATAGGGGGAAACCAATTGCGTCTTTACCTACTATTACTCGCACTTTAGGTATGCACAGGTCTGTTAAAAAAATAATAAAAAAAAGTAGTCATAGGTTCGAGCCGCGCACGTCTGCTTTCTTGCGACGCAGCTAATTCGCTGCATATTACAACCTGTAGCTGTGATCCACCAGTCAGAGTCTATGCATTGGCTAAATTGCGATTTAATAAAATACACGTAAAAACAAAATAAATGTTAAATGAATAATTTTGTAATAAGGGTTCCATTTCAACATCTGTAACTGGCGTCTGCAAAAGCGAATTATGTTGAACAATGTTTATTCGAGGAAGGACATCTTAAATAAGTGGTCCTACAATATGCAGTTAAAATAAGAACATAAAATATCCTTATCAAATACAGTAAAGTTATTTTAAGCATTACGAAAATGGTAGTAAAGTCACAAATTAAAGTAGTCATCGAAAATACGTGAAAACTAAGTCCATTTCGTAATCACAGTACACGAAACATTCACCGGCTAAAAACAGTTCATAGCTCAACATGATGATTTATCAATTAAGACATTCGAGATGGCAAGTAGAAATTTATACTGTGTCTGTCCTCAGTTCTGTAACAGAAGCGGAAAAAGTTAGGGAGAAGAAGACCTCTCGAAGTACAGTATAAAGTCTCTGCAAACGTTAGAGTATTTTAGCCGCCATTCACCGCCCAGAATGTCACCTACTGAATCAGATATCACCCACTATCATAAGCAGGTCTGCCTTCTTTCATAACGAACTTCCAAGTGCCCAGAATCGCTCCCTTGAGCTCTTCATTCGAAAAGTCCCAGTCTCTATTTCACTCCATTAGCGTTCTGCTGCTGTCCATGTTACCATTGTCTGAAGGATATCCCTACCAAAATATATAGTTTTTAAGTTCTGCATGCATGATCTGACTCAGCCTGACCACTTCCCAGACTAAAGTAATATATTATAACAATATTTAAATAAAAAAGCTTAGCTTTTAAATATTTCGCCACACTCAGTTCATTCGCAAAATCACAAATATAGGTTTGTTCATAAATAACTAAGCTAGTATTTTTGTACAAGTGTGCTCACGTTAAATGACAATGAATTGTCATTAAATATTTATATAACAGTTATTTATTCCTTCTTGACAGAAGTTTCTCTTGTTCCTATTTTCTGCTACTGTCTGCTTTTCCATTGGCTGAAGACCATCCTCCACCAAAAATACTGTACATCGTTCTTAAGCTGTACGGAAATGATTTGATTCAACTTGACCACTTACTGGACTAAACTAATATATTAGAGCAATATTTAAATAAAGAATTTAATAAATATTCGGTCACACTCAGACCATTCACAGTATTTCCAAATAAAGGTTTGTTCATAAATAAATATCATTCTTGCGCAAGTCTACTCACGTTGAACGACAAAGATTTATCATTTTTTTAACCAATTATTTACGACTTCTTGACAGGAGCGTCTCTTGGTTCTCTATTCACATGTGGTATCCACTAACACATGCGATTCACCACTTCTAAATTAGCAAATCTTTTGATAACACTTGGAAGCAACATTTAAATAAAGTTACCAGCAAAAAGGTAAACTGCTCATTAAATAACTACACAAGTACGTCAAGATATGAGATATTCATGGTATTCATATTCTGTGTAATTGCGGAGAATACTACGTTTAAGAGATTAACAGTTAGTAATTCAGAGGTTCATTATGAAAATGTTTGGTCACTGTGAAACATTAACTTCTGTAGTTTTAAAGACATTGAAAAATACTATCTAACTGGATGTGCCTCACTTTTCTGAGATCACAAATGTATTCGGATTTGCTTCTGTACTTGGCAGTAAGTTATTAGAGATTCTCAGAGAACTGTAAGATGCCATCTTGCAGCTTGTCTGCCTCTCCGCCGTTGTTGATGCACCTCCTGCACAACGGGTATGCAAGTAAGAGCAGCTGAAATTACCAGCTTTTGGATTTATCCATTTCTGCCGACGCTGCTCGTCTTTTTACCTGGATTCTGCCATGCCGGTCACCAAGCTGGAACTGCCATGGCACTCTTGATCTTACCTCGTACCAGTACTGGGTGGCCAATTAGCTAGCCTACATACGCGTAACTTTAAAAGGCACACGATCTCGCACTCCCCTGAGGTACTTGCCGGTCGTGGTCTCTTTCTCTGACGATCGTGACATTGTGCTCCGTTAACACTCGCACACCGGCGGCGCCGTTTGCAGCGGTTCCAAGCGCATAGGGAATGGACCAACAAGGACAATATTCTGAGTAACATATTCTGAGGAACACATTCTGGATAGTAATTCTGGATGTACCCTCTTAACGTGGGAGATGGGAACGCGTAATACAATCCGGACCACTGTCAAATAGAGATGGGGGATCCGCTCTTGAACTAATTCATAGAGTTCAATCTTTCAAAGGAGTGAACAATCAGTGATTCAGAAAAAAAGAACGGTAGCTCCAAACGTTTCCCACGGCAGAGAGAGAGAGAGAGAGAAAGAGAGAGAGAGAGAGAGAGAGACGGAGCATATCAGCAGCGCCTCTACTGGTCAGAGCACAGTGCACGCCACACAACACAGCCAGCGCCGGCCTCTGCCCTGCTTCTACCTTGTCTGCCTGCATTGTGCAGTGCCCCATTGGATTTTGTGTTTCACATATGCCGTGCTGTCTCCGTGCGTCGTCTGCCGCCTGCAGTGTCTGGCGCAGCGTAACTTCGCATCGCTCTCTGTCGGCGATCGTTTCAGTCGCACGTCCTGCCCTCTGGGCAGTTAATGCGAGCAACAGGACAGAGCCACCTAGCGGATAACATAGGAACTACTTGCAAAAACCTGCTCGCAAGGGAACGAACGATTTGTCTCGGAGCGGGTGAGTTCACCGCTACCCCCACCCTCGGAACTCGCCCGCTCAACGCTCGCCCCACCGTCTCGACTCTAGCCAGAGCGTCGAGCAAAGCAACTCAGGTGTCACGGCTGGTCTCTGCGGTCTCAGCTCACGCAGTAATACAGCTCGCGGCTCGACCTACTCGACTCAGCGCCTCTGCATCGGAGTCCGTCTCTACTGGATATTGTTCTTCGTAGTAATACCGCTATGTATATTACATTATTATGTTATGTATACATCAATTGTTTTTATTTTATTTTTATTTGTTTAAACTGATTAGATTAGGTTCCTGATGACTCCTCTTACTATAGGATTTTTATTATGGACACTCGAATTTACGCTTTAATTACGAGCGAACCGATAAATGTATCGCAAAATGTGATACACCAATATTTTCCTTGTTTTATTCTGCGTAAGGCTATATGCAGCACTTTCGTTTTACAGTCAAATTTATATTTCTTTTTATTCTGGTACGGATTTTGCGATTTGTGGCGTCTTCGGAAGGAAACGTTCACTTTAAAAATATATGTCTTGCGATGTATTTGTATGAGGTTAATGAAATTTTAATACATTAAAGCCAAATATATTGTTAATGTAAATCTCAAGTTACAACGTTTTCCGATCACCCAAAAAACCACGATAGTGCAAAATAAATCAATAATCAAAAACTTTGTCATATCGTGGAAATTTCAATAAACAATACAAAATTCTTACTCATTATCTGTGTTACTTCAAAATAGGATCAAATAGGATCAAAATAAAGGTATAGTACTGGAATAAACCAAGTTTAAAGGGCAATGTGCCTTCCATTTATTTTCTATTGTAAATGAGTGGTGAGTCATGAAAAAGAGCTAATTCATTTCAGGGAGTGAACTGTTCTTATCCAATCTCTGAAAAGAACAGTTTTGCCCATCTCTACTGTCAGACATGACCGTCCTGCTGCTCCAGGTGTTATGGGGTGAAGAGGAATAACGTCGCAGAGGCGCATTGCCATTCAAGTCTTTGAACACACTACACTCGACAGTCAACATTATTGTGACTACAACTTCCCCGTATGCGTCTTTTTAGGGACGCACTCGGCCCTAATTTATTTTTAGGCTTCCGTACCTCATTTGGAAAAACGGAATCCTAATGGGATCACTTTGCTGTCTGTCTTTCATTCTGCCCGCTTCCCTGTCTGCCAGACGGTTCAAAGCCTTTTTCTCAGCAATGGGCAGATGTGTCATGCCGAAATTTATGTCACACATTATGGGAGCTCGCCCAGCTAGCCGCGCAGTCTAACGCGCTGCTTCCCGAGTGGGAACGCATGCCGGTCCCCGGCACTAATCCGCCCGGTGGAATAGTGTCGAGGTCCTTTGTTCTTCAGGCGGTTTTCCATCTACCCCGGCGAATGCGGGCTAGTTCCCCTCATTCCGCGCAAACACCGGTTCCACGTATGCGCAGCACACCATAATTATTCTACAACGCAAACATTTGGGGTTACGCTCGACTCTCGTCTGGTATAAGACGTTCCTGGAAAGGGGGGGGGGGGGAGTACACTGGGGGTCGAAGCCGAACCGCACAAAAACCCTGGGTTCGGTGTGGGGCGGCGGTGGGATGGATGGACTGCTGTGACCTGTTGTTGGGTTGTGAACCACTGAGGGCTACGGCGGGACGAAGCCTCTCCGTCGTTTCTAGGTCCCTGGTATAATATACAGGGTGTAAAAAAAACGTACGGCCAAACTTTCAGGAAACATTCCTCACACACAAATAAAGAAAAGATGTTATGTGGACATGTGTCCGGAAACGCTTAATTTCCATGTTAGAGCTAATTTTAGTTTCGTCAGTATGTATTGTACTTCCTCGATTCACCGTCATGATTTCATACGGGATACTTTATCTGTGCTGCTAGAACATGTGCCTTTACAAGTACGACACAACATGTGGTTCATGCACGATGGAGCTCCTGCACATTTCAGTCGAAGTGTTCGTACGCTTCTCAACAACAGATTCGGTGACCGATGGATTGGTAGAGGCGGACCAATTCCATGGCCTCCACACTCTCCTGACCTCAACCCTCTTGACTTTCATTTATGGGGGCATTTGAAAGCTCTTGTCTACGCAACCCCGGTACCAAATGTAGAGACTCTTCGTGATCCTATTGTGGACGGCTGTGATACAATACGCCATTCTCCAGGGCTGCATCAGCGCATCAGGGATTCCATGCAACGGAGGGTGGCTGCATGTTTCCTCGCTAACGGAGGACATTTTGAACATTTCCTGTAACAAAGTGTTTGAAGTCACGCTGGTACGTTCTGTTGCTGTGTGTTTCCATTCCATGATTAGTGTGATTTGAAGAGAAGTAATAAAATGAGCTCTAACATGGAAAGTAAGCGTTTCCGGACACATTTCCACATAACATATCTTCTTTCTTTGTGTGTGAGGAATGTTTCCTGAAAGTTTGGCCGCACCTTTTTGTAACACCCTGTATACATACATACATACATACATATATTATGGCATGTGTCCTTTTTTGATGCATAAAAGTGAAGCATCTAAATCAATGCAATTAAAACAAGCAACCATTTATATCGCCATTTTGACATTCGCAAAGCATTCGTCTAAACATACAGGCCACTTCCCGTTGACCTAGAATCATGACATTTGGCAATAAGCAAGGCTTCACACCACAACCAAAGGAAAAATTCCAAATATTGTTGATTTGTAATTATATCACACGAAAAAAAATTTCATTTGCTATCCGACTGTCTGGATGTCTATCCTTCGGTTAAGACCCCTTTATCTCAGGAACTGGGAGACACGTCAAACTGACTTATGTCAGATACTGAGGTCTATGGTCCTTTGGTGGTTTAAAAATATTACGCTCCTAAGTCAATTCAGTCGAAAGATTCGGCCGTTTATGTCACATAATTTGATACCCGCAAATTCACTCATTAAAACCTGTTGGGTACCTCCCCTTGATGTACAATTATGAAATTTGGCAAGAAGAAATGTTTCACAGTACAATTAAAGTAAAAAATCAGGAAACTATTATAATTATATTTATAATTGTATCACACGAAAAATATTTCTTCTATCATTTGTTATTGGATTTTACACATTAAATTAAGTTATTCTGGAAATCTTCGAATCCGTTGGACCGATATCTTGCCAGTATCGACGTCGATAACAGCCAAAAATAGTCGAAATCCTAGATTCCCGAAATGGATGAGCTGTCTACATACGTCATCGAGTTTGTATGGAATCCTCCGTGCGTGAGTCCTATTCTCGTGTGCCAAATTTTTATGGATTACAATGAGGGACCGACCCATAAAGCGCGGGTGAATGAGCTCTTGAAACGAGATGATATTCAGCAAATGGACTGGTCTGTCCGTTCGCCCGACTCAAATCCCTTTGGGAACGTGTGGGATGCTGCGGGAAGACGTGCTGCAATTGCAATTGCAACAGGCGCCAGCGAACATCCAACTACTGTCAACTGCCCTGATGTCGGAATGGAGCACTCTACCACAAGAGCTCCTTACCAGACCTGTGGCCAGCATTTGAGCATGTTGCAGAGCATGCATTTCTGTCCGCGGTGATCACACACGCTATTAAAAATCTTGTCCTGCCCTTTTGTAATATCAAGCGGACCATCATGAATCGTCCTAACTTCAGTGTAACTGATGTTTTTGAATAATAGCGTCATATCTGTTCGTCTCATTGCTTATTTGTTTCACTTACCTTCTGTGCTATATTGTAGCAGTTCCTTATATGTATAGTTCAAGTTTCAATCGAGCTGTGTTACTTGGCAGTGACACATTATGCGAAAAGTACTTTCCTCCTTAAGTTTGCCCGCATCTCGTGGTCGTGCGGTAGCGTTCTCGCTTCCCACGCCCGGGTTCCCGGGTTCGATTCCCGGCGGGGTCAGGGATTTTCTCTGCCTCGTGATGGCTGGGTGTTGTGTGCTGTCCTTAGGTTAGTTAGGTTTAAGTAGTTCTAAGTTCTAGGGGACTGATGACCATAGATGTTAAGTCCCATAGTGCTCAGAGCCATTTGAATCTCCTTAAGTTTGCCACACAAGTGTACACTGAAGATCCAGAACTTTATGACCACCTGCATAATAGCTTTTTTGTCAGTCTTTGGAACAAAATACACCACTGATTCTGCATATCAGGGATCCGACAGTCTGACGGTAAATTTCGGGAAATATTAGGCATTAGATGTCTACGCATAGGTAGCTCTAGCGTAATTCGCGTACGCGATAATGGCGCTCGATAGCGTCCCCTATGGGGTGTACAGGATTTAAGTCAGGCGAACTTTGTCGCCGAGACATCAGTGCAAATTCACGATAATGCTCCTCAAACCACTGTAGCACGGTGGTGGCTCCGAGACACGGAAAATTATACTGCTGAAAGGTAACATCGTGGTCGTGGAAGTCATCAAGCATGAAGGGACGCGGGTGATTCGCAACTGTCAGCGTATCTTCCATAATACCATGGGTCTCATGCAAGCGCAGGAGAATCTCCCACAGCAGAATATTGCTTCCACAAGCCTGCGTCCGTCAAGCGCTGCACGTTTCGAGCTGCTGTTCAGTTCGATGACGTCATTCGTGGACACGACTATCGACCAAGTGTAACGAAAATGTGATTCACTTCAAGAGCTAACAGGTTTCGACGGTCGAATCCCGATGGTCCTGTGCTCAATGCAATCGTAATTGACGATATCGTTGGGTCAACGTGTGAATACGTAGGTGTGGTCTGCTGCGGAGCTCGATGTGCAACAATGTACGTTGAATGGTGCGCTCCTAAACACTTGTGAGTGAATCAGCATTGTGCTCTTACGGTAGAGAGGCGGCACAGATCACCATCTGTCTTACCTTACGGGCTAGACGAGCCTCCGAACCCCAAGTTCTGTGAAGAATCGTGGACGTGTAAACATTTAGTGCCTAGTGGTAGTTTCACCGTCCTTCTACCGCTTTCCGTAGTTTCTCACGACAGTAGCACATGAACATACGACCAGCTTCGGCGTTTTAGAGATATTTGTTCACAGACTCTGCATGATAATAATCTGCCCTTTGTCAAAGTCGTTTATCTGAATGAATATCCCCATTTGTAGCCCATAGCTTCGCTGGGGTCATCCCCCGTCCGTGTCTGCTCCTTTTCCATACCTTTGTTACCGCGTCACGTGCCCGCAACACCACCAGGCTGCATCCAGCGTCGCGGTGGTTAGTGGTCATAATTTTTTGGCTGATCAGTTTAAGTCTATGTTGCCGATGTTCCTCTACTGAAAAGCTCTTGTTTCTATTTGAACAGCTGGCAAGACGGAAAACTGGAAGCGCATCCTGGACGTGAACGTGCTGGGTCTGAGCATCTGCACCAGGGAGGCCGTGCAGGACATGCTGAGCAGGGGTGTCGACGACGGCTTCGTCATCCACATCAGCAGGTACGGAGGAATAGGTCTCTTATCTACTTGTCAGCCCACTGGTTGTTGTACTGTAGCCTGCTCATCTACTTCAGGAGACCACTCATATTTAATACTTCATTTGGAATTATAATCTCATTTGTATTCCCAGTAATGTTATCGTCTTACTCTGTCTTACGGACGTGCAGAACACGTTAAATGCCATAACCCGATTTCCCAGAAACTTCGCTCAGTGGAAGAGAGGGGAAAACAGTTAATACGTGTCGCAGGTTATCACTACATATTTGATAGTTTCTGAGAAAACGACGGTCAAAGTTTTCAGTGTAATTAAGGCGCATTTTTGTGGGGAAACAGTCCAATCACAGCGATGGCACATTGACCAGCGTTGCGGATTCACTTTTTTGCGCCTCGTGTTCGAAAACTCGATTATTATTTTTAATTTTGTTATTCATTTATTTACCCATGTCCATAGAAGATTACTACACGAATGATGTCCTTATTCGTCTACTAATAGTAAGCCTGGAGAATGAATTTAAAAAGGAAAACAAAAATTAATGTAAAAAGTTTTTGAAAATGTTTTCGTTGAAATTCCTGTAGTGCATTTCTTAATCGATTGGAAGGACCAGTTTTCGCAAAGATGAACCGTTATGCATGGTTTGTCGCGAAATTATTGCCAGTGCATAAAATCTTCAACAGTGTTAACCACGTTTCTTTCCTGAGTGACATTCATATGAAGAAATGTTGCTATGACAAGCATGCTTTTGCGCGATCCTCGTGATGTTCGGAATTTCCATGCTTCGAATATTTCTATGTTCAGTGTCATCCGAGGACCGCACCAGACCTTTGTGAAGAATAAACATAACAATAAAACGTAAGAATTGATATAAGAGGTCATCAGTCGCCTAGAACTTAGAACTACTTAAACCTAACTAACCTAACGACATCACACACATCCATGCCCGAGGGAGGATTCGAACCTGCGATCGTAGCAGTCGCGTCGTTTCGGACTGATGTGCCCAGAACCGCTCGGCCACCGCGGCCGGCAAATATTAGGTAATAAAAGTAGGACACTTATTGTGAAACCAAGTAGTAATTTTACAATTAATATAACGCCCTTCTGTTGCCTAACTTGATAAGGAATATCGTGTAGTGACCTGCTGCAGGCTTAGGCATGGGTAGATAAATGAAAAACTAAAATAAAGTAAAATAAAATAAATAAAAACAATGATCGGGTTTCAATCACGGGACGCAAAAGTGAGAAGCTGCGATGCCACCAGTCGCGCGCTAAAAGCAATTGAAATTACATCGAAAACTTTGACGATCGTTTTCTCAGAAACTGTAGAGTATGTGCAGGTAGCCCGAGACACGTATTCGCTTATTTTGTTCCTATTCCACCGAGCAAAGTTTCTGGGAAATTAGGCTGTAGCACTTGTCTGTTCTTCTCGTGAGTGCAACATTCTTCTACATACTTTTAATATTGACCTCGTTCTCAGAGTTTCATGAAACAGGCTATGGCGAGACACAATACACCATTCTCTTCCTTCTTTTCCTATTTCACGTTGCCGTCATAAGAGTAAAATATAACATTAAATGTACTATTCACCTATTAAAGTCCCGTAAAGAGTACGATTCATCGTAGCGTAGCCTCAGGAACGATGTATGAAGGATGAAAAGTTAGTTTAAACTTGGAGTTCACTATACGCGAAGTGCAGATAGACAAAAAAGGAGTATCAAAATTTTTTCGAGCAACTGTCAACAGCGTTGATATCCTTGGAGAAATGCGTGGTACACACTGTTCTGTATTACAAATATATTTATTCACAACCTGTTTCGATCAGTGATCATCTTCACAGTGGAAAAATCTTGTGACAGCTGAACGTCACACATGCTATTTAACCAGAAAAGACGCCACACCTGACTTTCAAACATAAGAAAAAGGTACTTCATGGTGGTATATTTCTCTGAAGTTTAGAAGTCAGCTTTGGCATCTTTTCTGGTTAAATAGCATGTATGGCATGTGAAGTTGTCAGAATATTTCTCTCTGTGAAGATGATGATTGATCGAAACCGATTGTGAATAAATGAATTCGCAAGAGACAGCAGTATGTACAATCCATATCTTCAAGGGAAAAAAGGCACCATGAGAACATGGATACTACTGCCACTTCAGATATTTCCAAAATCAGCAATCATGGTTCCATTCTTAGAAATTTCGCGTAGTACTGTGTGCCTGCGTAGCTTACGATGAGTCTTGCGTATTTCTGGACCTGGGAATAGCATACAGGCAGCCTATCGATTCCGTTCAAACAGGTTTACTAATTCTTCCTCACCTCTAGATATAAAAATAATTGAAAGTGGGGACGTCCCTATTGCTATCTGTCTTCCTATTACTTTTGTATCTGTTGCGAAGACTGATTTCACTTCCTGCATTGCGCCTTCGGTCTGAAAGTTAGTAAGGGTTTCGGTAAGCTGCTACATCGCTTCATATCCTCCTTTATGTTCCGCTCTTCATTTTTCACTTCAATTATGGCCATTTCGTTTTGTAGACTCATCCGTTTCTGCATTCTTACCCATTTACAGCGAATTCAGATCAGTGTAATTGTTTTCTTAACAAGAAATCGATGTGATTTTGTTTCATTTGACCAGGTTTCAATTTTGGTATTTAGCACATGATCCTTCAGAGACTTCTGCGTATTAATCTGCTAATACGTCTTACTTCAAGCGTCTGAGAATGTTGTTTGTTGATTCTAGAGGCATTCTGTTGAGCTTGCTATTTGAGTGCTACGACTCTTGGCCTGAATAGCTCCTGGCAAATTCCGGGGTGATCCCTTTGAAAGGACGCAGCCGATTTCCTTCCACTCCTTGAAACAGGCAGAGCTTGTGCTCCTTCTGTCGTGACCTCGATGTCGACGGCATGTGAAACTCTTACCTTCATTTCTTTCTTCTTGGCCTTCATAAATACATAAGTATTAAAATTAAAAATATTTTTGAGTCATCCGTTGTAAGTGCTGGCACTTGTTTACAATTTTATTCTGAAGATTCTTTACAGATTTCAACAAGTTACACGAGATGTGTTCATAAGTAATGCAACACATTCCTTTCTCGGCCAACTTCCTTGAAAAAATCCGGAATTTGTTGTGAGACATCGTGTGGAATATTCATATAATTTCATGAAGTTTCCCTATGTGGCGGAGCTATACATAACTTTGAAAATGGCGTCGGTACAGAGGCGCGTGCCAAGTAGAGTGCTGTGTTTGAGTTTCTTTACGTGGAACGCCAGAGCATCGCCGGTATTCAAAGGCGTTGCAGAATGTTTACGGAGGCCTATCAGTGAACGAAATCACGGTGGGTCTTGGGGCGAGGCGCCAGTCATCATCGCAATAAGATCGTGCAATCCCCTCCGATATCACGCATGCCGGGCGGCCTTACACGATGAAAGTTCGCTTTAAATAATGGAAATATCACTCACGTACTCTATTTTGAATAATAACAGCTGTGCATAAGTAATAATCAACTGTTGTAGAAAACTGAACTGTCGTAATGAGAAGGTAAGCATTTAATACTGGTAAACTGAATATTTTGACTGCAAGAATTTTGAATAGTATAAATGGCCTGAATAATGAACTTTGACATAAAACCTACGATAATTAGTTTTGCAAAACTGATCCTAGATCCCAGAAAAAACTGATACACAACAGAAAAATTTAACTGTCACTGAATGACATAAGTTGGCCCTGACTGAATAAAAGAAATCAAAATATTTAGTCCTTACCTCTATTCCTCGCAAATCTGGATAACGCGTTGCAGTACCGCTTCGTCTAGCGCCGCTATGCTAAAGCTGCATATTACTGTATCTACACAGAGACACTCGTAAGGTGCAATGAGTTCCCTGTTAGATGCAAATCGAAGAGTTTTCGGAACACACTTGCTTCCTTTTCTACTTTTGAAAAAAAAAAAACATGATCAATTAAATACTGTGAAAGAAATGTAGGTGGAAAATGGTGCTGCAATAATAAAAGTGCGACTTCAAAAAATTACACTTCTTCCTTCTGAGATCAATTACATTACATAATCATCTTAATTAAAAACATCGATCAATTGATACTTTACGTCTGAAACAACACTACAACTGCTTCCATACTGTTATCACACCTAACCACTATCTGCTACTGCGCCTACGGGCAAACCAAAGATAACCTAACCCTGCGATCCGCTAACAACATCGCTGTTCACTCACATGTAACAGCTCGAGAGCAAATATATGACGTTATTGTACAATCGATTAATACTCAGATGACACCTATCAACGGATTTCGATCCTGCAATGTCAGACACTCCCATTCGAAGTGATCGACGGATTGCAATTAAACACATTGCTGCTCAACGGGACTTCTCTGCTGGTAAGGTTGACGCACTCGTCCTCCCTCACTGTGCCACGATCACCTGAGAAGTGTATTGTGCCACCTTTATGAAAATGAAGAAACAACAGCGTATTCGTCGCCACAAAAAAGTAAACGAACTTCTCCTTCTCCATGACAACGCAAGGCCCCATACAGATCGGCGCACCCGACAAGAGCTCACAGAACTTCTTTGAACTGTTGTTACAAACGTCATGAATGACGTATTATTTAGTTAAAACTTAACAGATACTTGAAATATACTGGGCGAATCATATAAACTGACACCGCAAATATTGCGCAAATGGAAATTGCTATTGCTATTCGGTTTTCACACAGCCGGTTGGTAGTCGGTATCTCGCATTGTTAGCCAATAAACAGATAAAGCAATACTTAGAAAGTGTGTTCCTTGGGCAGACATACACTTTTTAAAAATGGATCGATTCCTGTTCATATTAACAGACTAAAAGTAGGGTAAATCAGAATGTTGGTGGTGTTTGTTGAAACTTTCTAGTGCGGGTCGTTTATTAGATATCGCGTTTTTAAAAGTTTCTACACCGACGCTTGTTTGTGCCATTCAACCGGCGTAATTGCTAGGTACGGTGTTGTTATGTTTGCATGTGACAACCGCACATCAATAACACTGGTAACTGCAGCTTTTGACATTACATTACTGTAACTTATTCAATGAAAATAAGTCTGCATGTCCACATGTCGACCTCGTCAAGAGAGCACACTCTCCATTCTGCTTCGTTTTAGTTACCCCAGCGAAACGCCCTATTTGCTCTTGTAGAACGTAAAATGGAAGAGGCTGCGATAGTACAGGAACCTGTATTTCGGGAAATATGACATGCGTACTGCATGTGTGAACGTATGTTGTTGCAAGCAAATGTTAAGTCTTGATCTCTCATGTACAACTGTGAAAATTCTGGTCACAATCGTCTGTTACAGTGTACTGTATACTCAGTGATTTGTCCGACGGACCACATGTCGGCGATTTAAAATTATTTTCGTTTTCTTACATTAACTGAATTTTCAGTCGGTGCTTGATAGAACATGACAGACAGCAACATTAAACAGGAAATACATTTGTGTCGTTATGAAAAATATTACTTATATGGTCACGAAATGGCTTTCAGTTTATTAGACTAATGTCTGGTGACAACTGAATGTCGCGAAAACGGACAAAATATGGTGTGAGGTAAGTAGATATGACTCATACAGATTTAACAGAACGCCAGAAAAATGTAATACTGATTTTTGTTTGCTTTTGGCCGTTCGGCCAGGGGCACTTGCACGGTCATTGAAAGCTAAATGTCAATTAGTAAGTTTTCCTGTCTTCTCTTTGTGTACACAGCGTGGTGGGACACGTGCCGCCAGCCAGCAGCTCCGCAGCGATGTACACGGCGAGCAAGCACGCCGTCAAGACGTTGCTGGAAGGACTGCGGAAGGACCTGGTCGCCAAGAAGAGCAAGATCCGCGTTGGGGTGAGTCCACAGTCCCAAACAGCACACGGCAGTGACATCTGAGCGCAGCTTGTCACAGGGGAAGTTACTTAGCATCACAAATTTTTGATGCAGTCGAGGCTATAAAGAATGATCGGAATTTTTTGGCAAATAATTTATTCTCCGAGTGTCAAATTTTACTTTATGCAAAAGTGCTGCAGTAATGTCAACTGTTTATACATACCCACGCTTGTTAATTGCAAACGTGATGGTGTTGATGAGGTATTTTGAAAGAAACACTGGGCAATACTTTAGGTTACAAGCTCAGTTCAAGGAAGGGTACAGTATCATAGGGAGCAGGTCCAAGTGCGAAGGTATATCTAGCATCGCCGGCCACGGTGGCCGTCCGGTTCTAGGCGCTACAGTCTGGAGCCGAGCGACCGCTACGGTCGCAGGTTCGAATCCTGTCTCGGGCATGGATGTGTGTTATGTCCTTAGGTTAGTTAGGTTTAATTAGTTCGAAGTTCTAGGCGACTGATGACCTCAGAAGTTAAGTCGCATAGTGCTCAGAGCCATTTGAAACATTTATATCTAGCATCGGCATTTTAGTTGAAAATAATCATAGCTCTGTTGCGAAAGAAGCAGAGCACTGAAGCAGACATCTTTAAGGTAGCGGTACTGAAGTAGGAGATAAGTTGAAGCAGAGAACCTAACTATGTACAGACCAGATAGATTAAATTCAGTTGGCCGGCCGAAGTGGCCGAGCGGTTCTAGGCGCTACAGTTTGGAACCGCGCGACCGCTACGCTCGCAGGTTCGAATCCTGCCTGGGGAATGGATGTGTGTGATGTCTTTAGGTTAGTTAGGTTTAAGTAGTTCTAAGTTCTAGGGGACTGATGACCTCAGCAGTTAAGTCCGATAGTGCTCAGAGCCATATGAACCATTTTGAAATTCAGTTGGTAGCGGAGTGTTTGGGCTGTTAGGAGCAATTTTCCAGAGTGGAACTAAAACAAGTACTTTCTTCCACTTGTTATAATAGTATAAATAAATTAATTAATAATTTGTTCATTTTACCGTCAATGCGATTCAGATACTTGCTGGAAGGTTCGAGATAAATTGGAGTCTCGTTTCGAAGATGTACCCGCTTCCTACAATTATAGTAGATGGAGACTTCAATTTGCCCTCGATGTGTTGGTGAAAATACATGTTTAAAGTCTTGATAGGCAGAAAACATCGTCCGAAAATGTGGCAAAACCTTTCACTGAAAAATATTTTCAGCGATAAGGTATCCACTTCGAGTGGAAATAGTTGCGATAACATACACGACCTCTTAGTGCCAAACATTACTGAGTAAGCCGGCCGGAGTGGCCGTGCGGTTCTAGGCGCTACAGTCTGGAACCGCGTAACCACTACGGTGGCAGGTTAGAATCCTGCATCGGGCATGGATGTGTGTGATGTCCTTAGGTTAGTTAGGTTTAAGTAGTTCTAAGTTCTTGGGGACTGATGACCACAGCAGTTAAGTCCCATAGTGCTCAGAGCCATTTGAACAATTTTTGGATTACTGAGTAAACAGAAAGCTTCGTTGCAGCGAGGTTGAATACCGCAACATGGAAATCCACAAAAAATCAAAATACACGGGATGGACACAAGTATGGAAACACCAAAAGCACATTACCATTGACATTCAGAACAGCTTCCAGTCGTCTCGGAAAGGATAAATACAGGTCCTCTGTGTTTTTCAAGGCAGTCTGATATCATGCTTCGTGCGAAACAGTGGCAAACTCAAGCAGTGATGATGAAGGTGGATTACGACCACGCACCGTCTCTCCAAATTAGACGACAAAGGCTTAATAACACTGAGATCTGCTGACTGTGGTGGCCAGGGAAATGTGGCAACCCATCATAATTCTTACGAAATCAGTCCTGGACGATGCAAGTTGTTTGAACAGGGGCCGTCTCGTCTTGGAATCCAGCATAAACACTGCAGAACAAGCACTGCACCATAGGATCGAACTCGTAAGCCAAAATGAGCACATAATTCGTGACAGTATGCGGCCCTTGCAGAGCACCCATGGGGCTCACGGAATACTGCAATACGGCTGCCCAAATCATCAAATCCCCGCCAGGTTTCACTCGTGGGACATAATCTCGGCCAGAAGTTCGAAATAGATTGCAACGAGACTCTCTCGAGCAAGTGATTTTCTGCCACTGCTCTATAGTGGCTTCGCCACCACGTTTTCCTCTTATGGGCATTTGCGTCACTGATCAGTAATTTTGGAATTCCATTTCGCCCGCAATTCCCAGCTTGTGCAGTTGCCTTAGTGTTGTTTTGGTGCTGACAGGGTTAGCAAGTGCGACATTAAGTTTCACAGCTGTCGACCTCTTATTTTTCGTCACAGTCTTTTCCAATGACGGTGTGTCACTATCACTCAACACGTACTTTCGTCCGCATCTACATCTACATCTACATTTACACTTCGCAAGCCACCCAACGGTGTGTGGCGGAGGGCACTTTACGTGCCACTGTCATTACCTCCCTTTCCTGTTCCAGTCGCGCATGGTTCGCGGGAAGAACGACTGTCTGAAGGCCTCTGTGCGCGCTCTAATCTCTCTAATTTTACTTTCGTGATCTCCTCGGGAGGTGTAAGTAGGGGGAAGCAATATATTCGATACCTCATCCAGAAAAGCACCCTCTCGAAACCTGGACAGCAAGCTAAACCGCGATGCAGAGCGCCTCTCTTGCAGAGTCTGCCACTTGAGTTTGTTAAACATCTCCGTAACGCTATCACGGTTACCAAATAACCCTGTGACGAAACGCGCCGCTCTTCTTTGAATCTTCTCTATCTCCTCCGTCAACCCGATCTGGTACGGATCCCACACTGATGAGCAATACTCAAGTATAGGTCGAACGAGTGTTTTGTAAGCCACCTCCTTTGTTGATGGACTACATTTTCTAAGGACTCTCCCAATGAATCTCAACCTGGTACCCGCCTTACCAACAATTAATTTTATATGATCATTCCACTTCAAATCGTTCCGCATGCATACTCCCAGATATTTTACAGAAGTAACTGCTACCAGTGTTTGTTCCGCTATCATATAATCATACAATAAAGGATCCTTCTTTCTATGTATTCGCAATACATTACATTTGTCTATGTTAAGGGTCAGTTGCCACTCCCTGCACCAAGTGCCTATCCGCTGCAGATCTTCCTGCATTTCGCTACAATTTTCTAATGCTGCAACTTCTCTGTATACTACAGCATCATCCGCGAAAAGCCGCATGGAACTTCCGACACTATCTACTAGGTCATTTATATATATTGTGAAAAGCAATGGTCCCATAACACTCCCCTGTGGCACACCAGAGGTTACTTTAACGTCTGTAGACGTCTCTCCGTTGATAATAACATGCTGTGTTCTGTTTGCTAAAAACTCTTCTGGTCTGATATTCCGTAGGCTCTTACTTTGTTTATCAGGCGACAGTGCGGAACTGTATCGAACGCCTTCCGGAAGTCAAGGAAAATAGCATCTACCTGGGAGCCTGTATCTAATATTTTCTGGGTCTCATGAACAAATAAAGCGAGTTGGGTCTCACACGATCGCTGTTTCTGGAATCCATGTTGATTCCTACATAGTAGATTCTGAGTTTCCAAAAACGACATGATATTCGAGCAAAAAACATGTTCTAAAATTCTACAACAGATCGACGTCAGAGATATAGGTCTATAGTTTTGCGCATCTGCTCGACGACCCTTCTTGAAGACTGGGACTACCTGTGCTCTTTTCCAATCATTTGGAACCTTCCGTTCCTCTAGAAACTTGCGGTACACGGCTGTTAGAAGGGGGGCAAGTTCTTTCGCGTACTCTGTGTAGAATCGAATTGGTATCCCGTCAGGTCCAGTGGACTTTCCTCTGTTGAGTGATTCCAGTTGCTTTTCTATTCCTTGGACACTTATTTCGATGTCAGCCATTTTTTCGTTTGTGCGAGGATTTAGAGAAGGAACTGCAGTGCGGTCTTCCTCTGTGAAACAGCTTTGGAAAAAGGTGTTTAGTATTTCAGCTTTACGCTTGTCATCCTCTGTTTCAATGCCATCATCATCCCGGAGTGTCTGGATAAGCTGTTTCGAGCCACTTACTGATTTAACGTAAGACCAGAACTTCCTAGGATTTTCTGTCAAGTCGGTACATAGAAATTTACTTTCGAATTCACTGAACGCTTCACGCATAGCCCTCCTTACGCTAACTTTGACATCGTTTAGCTTCTGTTTGTCTGAGAGGTTTTGGCTGCGTTTAAACTTGGAGTGAAGCTCTCTTTGCTTTCGCAGTAGTTTCCTAACTTTGTTGTTGTACCACGGTGGGTTTTTCCCGTCCCTCACAGTTTTACTCGGCACGTACCTGTCTAAAACGAATTTTACGATTGCCTTGAACTTTTTCCATAAACATTCAACATTGTCAGTGTCAGAACAGAAGTTTTCGTTTTGATCTGTTAGGTAGTCTGAAATCTGCCTTCTATTACTCTTGCTAAACAGATAAACCTTCCGCCCTTTTTTTATATTCCTATTAACTTCCATATTCAGGGATGCTGCAACGGCCTTATGATCACTGATCCCCTGTTCTGCACTTACAGAGTCGAAAAGTTCGGGTCTGTGACTTAGCAGATGATGTTTTTCCGCTTTCCCTGTTTGAGCTATAAAAATCTTCGTTATGGTGCCTCTTAAAACACCAAACACTCCGGCTGCCTTGCTTAACTAAGTACGCACTACACCAGCACCAACCATTTGCCCAAGTTTCAATTCACTTAGCTCCAACATAATGCACTCACAACTACAAAGAACACTACTGTAACGACGACTTTAATCCGCAACGTGTTGAGGACATTTCACAGGCGCCATTTGCGTTCAAATACAACAGCACACCTGCAGACTTTGGTGGCATTTGCATTTATCTACAGGCATACATTTCTTCCTGTATTACCATATTTTTGTCCACCCCCTGTATATTTGTTAAAAGTGCAGATAAAATTTGCTTGATGCCTTCCTAAGAGAAACTCGCCGTTCCTTCCGTGTGCTTCAAATTCCGACCAGTGGTGATGTCGGGAATTGAGAGTCTTATACCAAGTAAATTAATAAAAACCGAACAGATCCCCAAGTTAACAGAAAAAAGGTCAGAACACTGCTGCACAAACAAATAAAAAACAAAAGCTACATTTAAAACAATGCATTATCCCTAAGATTGGTTATAGTTTACAGATTCTCGAAACTTAGTGTCGAGTTGTGAGGTGATTGCAGTAGATTCCACAAAAAACTGTCTCGATATCTGGCAGAAAATCCAAAGGGGTTCTGACCGTATTTAGAGTAGACCAATGCAAGGCACGATTAGTGCCTCATTGTACGTTACCGATGACAAAGCACTGAAGTGCAGCTACTAAACACAGTTCTCCGAAATCCTTTAGCCAGAAATGATGTATAAATATTGCAGAAGTGGAGCAACTTCAGTCAGTTAATAAAGGGAAACCTTACGTTCCTTGTTGTATAGCAATTAGGGTCCCCTCAGGGTTATCTGATGATATACACTCCTGGAAATGGAAAAAAGAACACATTGACAGCGGTGTGTCAGACCCACCATACTTGCTCCGGACACTGCGAGAGGGCTGTACAAGCAATGATCACACGCACGGCACAGCGGACACACCAGGAACCGCGGTGTTGGCCGTCGATTGGCGCTAGCTGCGCAGCATTTGTGCACCGCCGCCGTCAGTGTCAGCCAGTTTGCCGTGGCATACGGAGCTCCATCGCAGTCTTTAACACTGGTAGCATGCCGCGACAGCGTGGACGTGAACCGTATGTGCAGTTGACGGACTTCGAGCGAGGGCGTATAGTGGGCATGCGGGAGGCCGGGTGGACGTACCGCCGAATTGCTCAACACGTGGGGCGTGAGGTCTCCACAGTACATCGATGTTGTCGCCAGTGGTCGGCGGAAGGTGCACGTGCCTGTCGACCTGGGCCGGACCGCAGCGACGCACGGATGCACGCCAAGACCGTAGGATCCTACGCAGTGCCGTAGGGGACCGCACCGCCACTTCCCAGCAAATTAGGGACACTGTTGCTCCTGGGGTATCGGCGAGGACCATTCGCAACCGTCTCCATGAAGCTGGGCTACGGTCCCGCACACCGTTAGGCCGTCTTCCGCTCACGCCCCAACATCGTGCAGCCCGCCTCCAGTGGTGTCGCGACAGGCGTGAATGGAGGGACGAATGGAGACGTGTCGTCTTCAGCGATGAGAGTCGCTTCTGCCTTGGTGCCAATGATGGTCGTATGCGTGTTTGGCGCCGTGCAGGTGAGCGCCACAATCAGGACTGCATACGACCGAGGCACACAGGGCCAACACCCGGCATCATGGTGTGGGGAGCGATCTCCTACACTGGCCGTACACCACTGGTGATCGTCGAGGGGACACTGAATAGTGCACGGTACATCCAAACCGTCATCGAACCCATCGTTCTACCATTCCTAGACCGGCAAGGGAACTTGCTGTTCCAACAGGACAATGCACGTCCGCATGTATCCCGTGCCACCCAACGTGCTCTAGAAGGTGTAAGTCAACTAACCTGGCCAGCAAGATCTCCGGATCTGTCCCCCATTGAGCATGTTTGGGACTGGATGAAGCGTCGTCTCACGCGGTCTGCCCGTCCAGCACGAACGCTGGTCCAACTGATGCGCGGGATGAAATGGCATGGCAAGCCGTTCCACAGGACTACATCCAGCATCTCTACGATCGTCTCCATGGGACAATAGCAGCCTGCATTGCTGCGAAAAGTGGATATACACTGTACTAGTGCCGACATTGTGCATGCTCTGTTGCCTGTGTCTATGTGCCTGTGGTTCTGTCAGTGTGATCATGTGATGTATGTGACCCCAGGAATGTGTCAATAAAGTTTCCCCTTCCTGGGACAATGAATTCACGGTGTTCTTATTTCAATTTCCAGGAGTGTAGCTCCAATTTTAGCAATGATGTAGAACATCTCACTAGACGAAAAATCCCGAAGAGTGGGAAGTTGCTAATACATAAGTAGAAAAATAAAAGAAATCCGCTGAATTATAGACCTGTATTATTGACATCAATCCGTATTAGGATTCTGGATCATATAACATTCAAACATTACGAAATTACCAAAGAAATCCGCCTGTTCACGTGTAACAAGGACGGATTCAGGAAATAACTTTCTCGTGAAACATGTCTGGCTCTTTATTCACTGCGTTATGGGCATCGATCTCTCGTCAGTCCAAATTTCTAGACTTCCAAAAGTCTTTTGGGACCGTTTCTCATAAGCGACTTCCGTCAAATTTTATGCCTGTGCACTATCATCTCAGTTACGCGAGTATGGTTCAGATGGCTCTGAGCACTATGGGACTTAACTTCTGAGGTCATCAGTCCCCTAGAACTTAGAACTACTTAAACCTAACTAACCTAAGAACATCACACACATCCATGCCCGAGGCAGGATTCGAACCTGCGACCGTAGCGGTCGCGCGGTTCCAGACTGTAGCGCCTAGAACCGCTCGGCCACTCCGGCCGGCAATTACGCGAGTACATTCGTGATATCCTGTCATAAAGATCAAAGTTCGGAGTGATATCTGTGGTCAGCTAAAGAAGCGTCTTAGGCCCTATTCTTAATCTGTATAAAAGATTAACTGGGAAAAGCGGCAGTTGACCACTCACAACAAACAGTGAGAGGTCCTCCAAATCATTGCTAAAAAAAACTCAGTTAAATTTCGATTACATGATAAATAACACAAATTTAAAGATTCTCCGCACAACTAAAATATCTAGGGATTACAGTTACGAACAACTTAAATGGGTAACATTAAAAAAACGTTGTGTGGGAAACCAACCAGTGACTGTGTTTTATCAATAAAATGCGTATAGCGTCCTGTTCTGGAGTACTGCTGCAGGATCCTTACTACATATGGATCCTTCCAACCGAATCAATGCGTGTATCCAAGCCAGCAGAGGTGCAAAGTCATACTGATAAGTGGCGTTCCTACTGCAAGGTTTCTTCCTAAATGGGATTCGATACTAAAATCAGTTAAATTATGTCACATATCCTCTCAACCTACGAAGTTTCGTTCTATTTTCTCATCTCCTTCTGGGTGCTTTACTTATTTTGTCAGGTAGTGTAGTTGTGAATTTAGTCTATAGACGGAGGTAATATTTTTGAAGTTGAGGGCTTTATCATTCTTTAGTGGTAAAGATAATCTGCATTTTCTGTAGCGTACGGAGTTCATCATAATATTTTTCTGGGTTTAGTCGTAGTACCGCCAAGCGGTCCACCCAGTAATTAAGAGTGTTTTTCTGAAAATTAACACTGGCTCCAATTATAAACAATTCGACTCATCCAGGATCACTAGTACCTGATCAAGCCTAAAGCAGCAGGTGTACAGCAAGGTCCACGGAGGCACTGAGGTTGCCAGTAACGTCTGCTTCCGTCCACACCAGCAAACATCACAATGTGAGGCTGTGCGGCTTTTCTTTAATAATGGATGTCAGCCAAGTGTCCACCGTCACGCTGCACAGTGGGTGACGAAGCGTGGCCAGAGCTCACCGCTACACAGGGCAGGCCGTGCACCCCAGACCCGGGTTCAGGAACTCTCTGCTCTACATAGCTGCTCAATACCAAGATCGGGTCGAGTTACCTGTGGTGCTCGCCATTTGATACTAACCAAGTCACGTGCTGTGGCGGGTTGTAACGCTCTGAATTTCTGTAACTGCAAGATCTGAAACTCTTTGCAAGAAAAAGCTGAAAATATTTACATGTCTACGCACAGAAGCACTTGTATCTGACTTCTTCTTCAGTGGCGCCTAAATATAGTTGAAAGGGTGAAATATGGCGAGTCGACAAAAGTGATGGAATAGCGATTTGCACATGTATACAGATGACGGTAGTATGCTGTACACAAGGGATTAAAGCTCAGTGCATTGACGAAGCTGTCATCTGTACGCAGGTGATTCATGTGAAAAGGTTTCCGGTGGGACTATGGCAGCATACCATGTAAATATACTAGAAAAATCCTTGTTAGGGATGTTGTTCTGTTCACCCGACACACTGACTTAAATGTCGGTTACGCCGTCAAAGCGTCGACCGTTCCTGTGAATTTCTGCACTCTGTCGTTTCGCGGTAGGTTCGTATTGACAACACCAAGTTCTGTCACCCGTAATGATTTTTTCAGAAAAAATGTTGTCAGCGTTTTACATTGCAATCAAATCGCGGCCTTTTGTTTTGGTTTGGACGTCACAGCGCGTGGGACAAACCTTATAAATACCTTTCTCTTCTTCAGTTCTGGAAAACGTCTTACATGTACTTGATTTGGAGATGTTGCTTCATTACTATTTGTGACACAACACCATAGACACAATACTCCAATCTGTCCGCTACTTAACATCGCCTGCTCACAACTAATTTGTCTAATGTGTCTGTTGTTTAAAGTTGTTAGTTGAAGATGACGCCGCAGTTAATGCGCTGACGTTGCTTCTACTTTCGGAATAAAATCAGCCCCGTAACATTTCGGACGGAAAGCATGTGAAGTATTATTCCACATAAATCTCTGGCAATGACCACGACAGGAAGTGCAGAGAAATTAGAGCCCAGTGGAGGGTTACCGGGAGCCTGTCTTCCAATGCACCATTCGCGAATTTATCAGGGAAGGGTAGAAACGAAAATGGTACCAAAAGTATCCTTTGTCACAAACCATAAGGTTGTTTGCGGTGTACAGATGTAGATATAGAAGTAGATTATGGTGGATTTGATGGAATACTTGGATCAACTATGCGGTAAACTGAACTCCCCTTTCTGTAGTAACAATTGTCTGAGGCCTTGAATATTACAAGCGTCGATGTTACGTCGACGTGCAACCTCGACTGACAATAATACTTAAGTGTTGTTTACTGGAAAATAGCTACTTTAACTTTTTGGTTTGTAGTTATACTGTCTTTTTTCACACTAATTATTTAGACCAAAAATACATTCTTCTTCAACAGGAAGTTTCTCCGGGAGCTGTGAAGACTGAGTTTCTGTCCAACATGACGTCGATACCACCCAGTATTTTCGACACTATACCCTATCTGCACTCTGAGGATGTTGCGGAAGCCGTTGTCTACATGCTGTCCCAGCACCCACGAGTACAGGTAAGATTGTGCAGCCCTTGAGCTTTACTTTAGGTTTCGGGTACTTTTTCTCTTCCATTTGGGACGCTATGAATCGTGAAGAAACATCTGCTAGTAGACTTATAATACCATTACGGGAAGCTTTGTTTCATCATCGCGTTTGGCAGTTCTCGAGTACAATGTCGTGGATCATTGTCGATTAATGCGTTTAAACCAAAAGGTCTTGCTGAACGTAGAGAGTCACTAACGTCGAAATGATCCTCCTTAAATGGGTAAACCATTTTCTTGCCGTGCTCTGTCGAGTGGCATAGTCTCCACATACGGCGCAAATGTTTGTGATTGCCTCCACTGCCGTCACACTCTTTTGAAATCAAACGAGAAGAATATGTCGGAAATGTTCCGATTTCTCCACTTGGCACTCCATTTTCTAGCGTCCACAGCTCCACTCAGTATGTCCAGATGACTTAATGACAATATGTAAACTTACGCAGCTACAGTGAACTACAAATAATATATGATAGTTGTAAAATCCTCCCAAAGCAACCGAAATACCGATATGCAAAACCAACCTTGAGACAGCTTGTAGATCTTAGGCAACGATTCGCAAAATAATTTATACCAGTAAACCCGCAATACAGTATAGAGTAGCACTCCTGTATATATATACACTCCTGGAAATGGAAAAAAGAACACATTGACACCGGTGTGTCAGACCCACCATACTTGCTCCGGACACTGCGAGAGGGCTGTACAAGCAATGATCACACGCACGGCACAGCGGACACACCAGGAACCGCGGTGTTGGCTGTCGAATGGCGCTAGCTGCGCAGCATTTGTGCACCGCCGCCGTCAGTGTCAGCCAGTTTGCCGTGGCATACGGAGCTCCATCGCAGTCTTTAACACTGGTAGCATGCCGCGACAGCGTGGACGTGAACCGTATGTGCAGTTGACGGACTTTGAGAGAGGGCGTATAGTGGGCATGCGGGAGGCCGGGTGGACGTACTGCCGAGTTGCTCAACACGTGGGGCGTGAGGTCTCCACAGTACATCGATGTTGTCGCCAGTGGTCGGCGGAAGGTGCACGTGCCCGTCGACCTGGGACCGGACCGCAGCGACGCACGGATGCACGCCAAGACCGTAGGATCCTACGCAGTGCCATAGGGGACCGCACCGCCACTTCCCAGCAAATTAGGGACACTGTTGCTCCTGGGGTATCGGCGAGGACCATTCGCAACCGTCTCCATGAAGCTGGGCTACGGTCCCGCACACCGTTAGGCCGTCTTCCGCTCACGCCCCAACATCGTGCAGCCCGCCTCCAGTGGTGTCGCGACAGGCGTGAATGGAGGGACGAATGGAGACGTGTCGTCTTCAGCGATGAGAGTCGCTTCTGCCTTGGTGCCAATGATGGTCGTATACGTGTTTGGCGCCGTGCAGGTGAGCGCCACAATCAGGACTGCATACGACCGAGGCACACAGGGCCAACACCCGGCATCATCGTGTGGGGAGCGATCTCCTACACTGGCCGTACACCACTGGTGATCGTCGAGGGGACACTGAATAGTGCACGGTAGATCCAAACCGTCATCGAACCCATCGTTCTACCATTGCTAGACCGGCAAGGGAACTTGCTGTTCCAACAGGACAATGCACGTCCGCATGTATCCCGTGCCACCCAACGTGCTCTAGAAGGTGTAAGTCAACTACCCTGGCCAGCAAGATCTCCGGATCTGTCCCCCATTGAGCATGTTTGGGACTGGATGAAGCGTCGTCTCACGCGGTCTGCACGTCCAGCACGAATGCTGGTCCAACTGAGGCGCCAGGTGGAAATGGCATGGCAAGCCGTTCCACAGGACTACATCCAGCATCTCTACGATCGTCTCCATGGGAGAATAGCAGCCTGCATTGCTGCGAAAGGTGGATATACACTGTACTAGTGCCGACATTGTGCATGCTCTGTTGCCTGTGTCTATGTGCCTGTGGTTCTGTCAGTGTGATCATGTGATGTATCTGACCCCAGGAATGTGTTCAATAAAGTTTCCCCTTCCTGGGACAATGAATTCACGGTGTTCTTATTTCAATTTCCAGGAGTGTATAATAGCTTCAAACGTCTGATTACTTTAGAAAATGAGTCAATGTGTTAAATACTTTGCGTTAAGGATTTAAACGAGAAAATTTTCACAAAAGCTTTGAAATTAAGTTTAAAATTTGTGGGAAGTTATTAAGTAATCAGATTATCAAACAATGGATGAGTATAATATGAGTAATTTGTAAAAGCATCTCAGTGTAAATATGTAATGTCTCTTAGAGTTATGCGTCGTACGGTGACATAATTTTGCAGGTGCATTCAGCAGCATATCTTATGAATAAAATTTCTAGTGAAGAAGTAATCAATTAAAATATCATGCATGATACTGAAGTTTTACTGCACGAACAACGAAGATATTATAAGGAATAAACTTGTCTTATTTCATCATTTTGCGAGGGGTATGGTGTCAGCGAGGAAGACTTTCATAAATATATGAAATTATCTACGTATAAAGTTTGTTGGATGTCGCTAAGCGCTCTCACTCTCAAATATTGGATGAATACATTCCAACGAGAAGAACACGACAAGTTCCGTAACCTGATTTCTCAGGAATTTCGTTCAGTGGAAGAGGAATCGAAATCGTGTCACGGCTTATGCGTGGATACTCGACCGTTTCTGATAAAACAACGGTCAGAGTTTCCAGGTACGTTATGTACCTTTCAGCGAGTAAATGGTTCAACCAAAGCGGTGGCGTAGTGGCTAGCGTCCCGCCTTCGAAATCCGATATTTATTTTTATTTTTGTTGTTCATTGTTCTACCAATGTCCGTAGAAAATTACCACTCTAATGTTTTCCGATGCATATTGAAATAACATTGTCTTTTTTTGTCTACTAGTTGTATGATTAGTGAATGCATTTTACGAAAATTTAAAAATAAAAGTAAAACATGAATGAGGAAATAATTTGAAACTGTTCTCGTTGAAATTTCTGTTGTGTACCCTGACCCGCAATCAATTCAAACGCCAGTTTTCGGTAAAGTGTTGCGTTATGTGTGAATTTCCGCAGAATTATTTCCAACATCTGAAATCTTCGTCAGTGTTAACGACGTTTCTTTTCCGAGTGAGATTCATACGAATTAATGTCACTTTGGGAGACACACTTTCGCGGGATGCTTCTGATGTACTGAATTCCCTTGTTTCGGCTGATTCTATGATTGGTATCACCCAAGGGAATGCACCAAATCTTCCTGAAAAATAAAGATAAGAGTAAAACATAAGGAAGAAATATCAGAATATGAGAATTCAAAAAGATTATAACCGCTGAAAATACCATACACACTTATATTAATGTATGACACTGTGAAACCTAGTTGTAATTTTACAGCTAATAGGACGCCATTGTATGGCCTAACTTGATTAGAGACATTCGTACGGGTAACCTCCTATATGGGGAAATAAATAAAAAAAAGAAAAAGAATTAAAGGAAAACAATATTCGGTTTCGAGCACGGGGCGAAAAAATTAGAGGTCCCTACGCTGCTCACAGTGCCACATTTCGGCTGAGAACATCGCGCGATGAAATGCATCTAAATTACGTAGAAATCTTTGACTGCCGTTTTCTCAGAGACATTCGAGTAACTACGGATAAATCAAGACACGTTTTCGTTTATTTTGATTCCTCTTCCAATGAGCCAAGTTTCTGGTAAATCGGGTTATGGCACTTCCGTGTTCTCCTCGTAAGTAATTGGCGTAGCGCGAGTTATGGTGCCTTAGAATTTGTACAGTTTCCACCTACAGTACTTGTCTTACTGTGTTAAACTCTTAACATAAAATTATGGCTCCCAATGTGTAGATTGTGACATCATGTTCATTTTTAAATTCAGTTAACAATTTTATGAAATATTCAAAATGAAAATTTTTATTGCCGCTGAAATCCGTTAGATAGGTAACATGTAACTGTACCTGCACCGGGTTAGTCGTTCAGTAATACAGTTAATGGCACTCTGGCTAAGTAAGCCTGAATGTGACAAACTATAAACTGTAAGCTCCGGAGTTTCGCCATCAGTTGGTTCTAGGATTTTCCCGTGTGACTTCTTTAACCCAAGATTTGTTAATGATAAAAACGCCAACTTACGGGATGGTTCAGATTCCGTGTTGCTTTCCAGGTCCCCCTACATCTGAGTGGGTAGAGCCAGTTGGTAAGTCAAAAGGATAATGCAATCCGTACCTAGTAAAGCACTGGCTGTTCAAACTGATCTTCAGGTTCAGGAGAACATTATTTTTAATGCTTCTAAAATCTTTGTAGTACCCTTGTGAATATCTAAGTAAAACGTTATTTGTTTCAGGTACATGATATCATTATCCACCCTACTGGCAGTTCGCTGTGACGACGCTGTGTATCGTGTCAAACAAACCAGCTGTAATATTTTACATGTATTTGTACGTAATAAACGTAACTTAATTCAACGTTCGAACTAAAAATTTGTTTCTTTATTAATCTCTTACATCTGTATTACACTGTAAAAGATCTTTGTCAAATATGTTTTGTGAAACCCGTCTCATAAAAGTTTTGATGTTGTACTGTGACACTTTTAATATATCTCTTAAAAAATTTTAACTGGGACCTAGCTTTTGTAAAACATTTGTCACAGAAATTCCACAGTGTAATACGGGCCTTACTGAAACGCTATTCTCCATATCCATGTAATTTAATTGCATATGTATCTTCAACGAAATTATTTTTACTAATTTTCTTTTTACTAATTTTCTGATGTTTTTCGGTCACTGTACGTATTCAATCGAAGCACAAGGACTACAAAGTGTCAGAAGAACAGATATACGTGTATTAGCAACAATGAAATGGCAGGAAAAAATCAACATAAAGTATTTTGTCACGATTGCTGATACGACATACGTGTAAACTGAAACGTGTAGGTGACGTATAGGAAGATGTTTTTGCCAAATATCAGCCAGATATTGGTATTTTTTATGAACAGAAAAGTACTTTTGAGTGCAGTTGTACCAGTGTACTGCTTTAGTTCGTAACATGTAATAAAACAATACCTAATGATCGAAAATTTACTTCCTTTTTTGTGTCCCAACGTTTGTGTTCTTATCCCAACGAATTGTTGAACCAACAGTCCTAAAACCCCGATTTTCTGCAAATTGGATCTAGCAATACTAGTACCAACACACACACAGAGGGCTGCTGCTTCAGCCGTTTAAACCGCAGTAGTGAGAGCTTGGTCCCACATCGCTGGCCCACAAGCTGCTGGTCTTCACCCCAACTCTGTAAGAGAACGTCACAGGGTAGGCCTGTTAACAGCAGGGCCAATTGGACACAGGCTTCTTCAATGAGATAAAGTAACAGGGAAGAGACAGTAACAATAATGTAGCAAACACGCAAGTTTTGAATCCATTTTTAGCATTTTAACAACTATGAACTTCGAAAAAGAACTATTATTTTTGCTCTATATTATTGGAAGATGAATGTACTCGCGTCCAACTAAACGACCGCGTTCAGCCTCTGCATATCATAACTCTGTACTACATGAAGAAATTAACACTCTTTTGAATGATGACGAGTCTGGTAATATTGCCAGTTCTTCAAGGTGCAAAACTTTGGAAATGTAAAAACCCACGGCGTTAAAAAATAACAAAATTAAGTACAGTTCGTTGCTGCTATTTCTCGAGAATATCTGTAAAGTAGAAAGGAATACAACACATAAAATTAGTGTTTTCAAAAGTATGGTATAAACTTTCTCATTACGCGACCAATTTGAAATTAAAAGAAAGGTGCTTGCCATGGCAACTGCAGCAGAAATGAGAACTGCTAAAGAATCGCAACTATTTGTTCTGTTGATGTGACGACTAGTGGAAACAACTACAAGACTTAAGTAAAGAAAGTAATTTCTGCATGCCCCGCCAAGTATCGAGAGCAGTCATTTAGCCATTTAAATTAATGCAGTGGATAATTTGTGATGGAAGTGAGTTCAAACTTGTAATATACTAATCCATGGAAAAGAAAAATGTAATTATTTCTAATTTTTGAGAACAATTCTCGTAGGGAACAGCCGTTATCCTTAGTACTGTAAAATGAGCATTAACAGTCCCGACCGCTAGAAACCTGTGTTTTTGCGACAGGCTGTGGCGGTGAATAGAGCAGGCGTCAACTGCTACACAATTATCGGAAGTCGCCACACCTCAGGAACGAGCCCACTATGTGGCTTGTGATGCGGAAACGAAGTCACCCACAGGCCCAGATCTATGGGAGGATGGAGGGGAGGGGCAAACCGGGGTATCTGCCCCGGGCGGCTATTTCAGGGGGCGCCAAATTCATATTCTTGAAGAAAAAGAAAAGCCTTGCCACTGAATTCATATTCTTAAAAAAAAAAGCATTGTTTCACAAAGCGCCTAGCATCCAACGCACGTTGGTCTATCGAGTATTCATATGATTTTGAAACGCGTACCAGTTGGTTTTTGAACATTTTTGAACACATTCTAAGGTGGTTTCCAAACGAATCGTAAGTTGATTTTTGAATGTGTGCATAGTGTACTTGATGGCCAGGGGAATCCCAGCCGCATCTAGAAATAAAAAGCTTTCTCGCAGACAAAACAGGACGGGGTTATACGAGATGAACCGAATAAACCCGAACGGGCTAATGCCAATCGCTATTTGCTTGTATAGTAGATTGAGTATACGAAATCCTTAGATATGGATTACCAGAGCGCAAATAAAGGACTAACAGAAATAATAGGTAAGAAAGATTACTTATTATCTTCTCGGTTCATCCAAGAGGACAGAAAATTTTTTGCCAGATCGCCACACTACCAGTGGTACAGTCCCCGGTTAGCACCCACTTCAAGTTCTATTCTCGGAATAGCGCGGGAAACGGAATACGGCCTAAGCGGAGAATAAACGTGGGTTAACTGTTCCTGTGATCCTGGCAGAGTTAATGAAGTTAGCTGAAGGATAAGTTTTGCCAAAGGAATAGTTACAGAATTGGCAATGACAAGATTGTTTGTTAGAACGAGGAAGGAGAGGAAGCAGGGACATCACGCAAATTATATAGAAGAATATGAGGATTACAAATATTTATAACAATTTCGTGCTACTGCTTCTCGATCTCATGCTGAGAAACTGGAGCGTATGAATGATATGTGAAACTGTTTCCCAACATAAAACTTTCTCCTTCGAGTAGCCCTATTAGGCATTTAAGTTTTTGCCGCGGTTCGAAAATATTGTAGATCCAGGTTGAATTTACCCACTGCTGTCCAAAGAAGTTTCCGACACAAAGGAAGCCACCATATGTTAAGCACAGGCAGTTAGGTTCTAGCAGAAAACGAACATCTGATGAAATCAGTTCGCCGAGCAACACGAGAACTAAACATCCCTCGCCGAAGAGCTCATAAGGTGCTGCGTAAACGATTTCGCCTGCACACCTACAAACTTCAAAGTGTACAAGTATTGAAGCAAAACGACTTTCAGCTTCGTCACGAATTTGCTGTTGAGATGTTGGACAGGATCGGGCTAAATGACTACTATCTAGAAAATGTTTTTTCTGACGAACAACGTTCCATACATATGGGAAGGTGAATCGGCACAATACTCCCTTCTGGGGCTTCAGAAAGCCCCTCACAGATTTTGGGAACATGTCAGAGACCGTGAAAACGTAATTGTGTTGTGTGCACTGATGAAAGACTGAAGAGATGGAACATCTTTCTTCATCGAGCAAACAGTAACAGGAACCGTCTATTGGTCCGTGCACGTCATTTTTCAGGGGGGCAAATCTCAGGTTTTACTCATCACAGAAATAAGAGCTCAAGTGGTTTAGATAGCCCTTAACCTAGCGCTCATTTGCATACCAATCGGAAGAACGGGGATACTGCGTCCTACACCACAGGGTCAAAATTTAAAGATATCACACTTCTTCCAACCCAGGCAAGTAGAGCAGATCGGTTGGTTCTTTTGCATTAGGTGTGGCCTAGAGTGGGCGTCTTATGGAAATGCCGTTTGGCTAGGGCCTCCCGTCGGGTAGACCGTTCCCCATGGTGCAAGTCTTTCGAGTTGACGCCACTTCGGCGACTTGGGTGTTGATGGGGATGAGAAGGACAAGACAACACCCAGTCCCTGAGCGGAGAAAATTTCCGACACAGCCGGGAATCGAACCCGGGCCGTTAACTATGACATTCCGTCGAGCTGACCACTCAGCTACCAGATGCGGACAACGTCTTATTAAAGCACCATTTGTTGATAGGCAGCTCAAGAGTACCAAAGGAACCAGTACTGGGGATGGCCACTTCTATAATTTATATTCGTGCCAAATCATCGAAATTTTTATTTTATGTTTCTAAATCATGTGCTGCGGGAACTTCGAAACTTTTTTCGATGTCATTATTCGTCACTCAGATCAAGAGATTCAAAGTTACCGTGCTTATCCAGAAAACCGCAAAAACCAAAAACTTGTTTTTAGCACTTTTTTAACTGTGGGCCACAATTAACTAAACAGCTAACTACAGAAAATGGTTCAAACTTTAAATGTACTTTCCTTAGACATTTATCTAGAAACATCTTTTATCCATTTTTGAAAATCGTTTTTCGTTTTCGAGATAAATCCGAAAAACCATGATTTTTGGGCACCAAAAGTAAAAATTGTAGGTATGGATACTTCTACAATTTCTCTTCACGGCAAATCGTCGAAATTCTTACTTTTTGTTCATGGGGTAACTATAAACGATTTTGGACATCATTATCCGTTATCGAGACACACCGCACTTTTGCATGTAAAACACGCTAATCAACCAGAACGTTATGAACACCGACCTACTATCGATACAGACCCTTCCAGACGATGGCAGCGTCGCCTGGTGACGAATGACTGCTAGTCTGACACACGCACGGTGCTAGCAGTATCAGTGTTCATACTGTCCATGTGTGGGATGGGGAAGATGCTTGATCTGAGCTTGAGCGAGGGCAGACCGTGATGGCTCAGAGGCTCGGCACGAGCATTTCGGAAACTTCACGGCTTTGCAAGGCAACGCTTGCTTCAATCATAAATATATGTCAGAGTGATGCTAAATGTTATTATCTTTACTTAAAGAAGAGTATCATCTTCTCAATAACCTTCAAATCATGTGCAATTCCCTGAAATTTTATATATGAACTCAGTGAATTCACTCATAGCACTTTTGTTGCCTTGTCTGCTGTTTCTTTCAGAACTCAAATTAATAATCAAATTATCTAATTTAATAAGATTGAACCTTGAATTGCTGGTTTACTTATTTATCACGATAATAATTAAAAACAGTGAATAGTTGAGGGAGTATGACTGAGACCAGTGGCATATTTAAGCTTACAAAAATAATGTCAATTTTTCATTAATACTTTTATAATTACAAAGAGCTGATAAATGTAACAAAAAATGAATAACACATATCAGAAAAGAGATGGCGCTTGATTGGCAAAGCATTCATTGGTGTGGAAGCTATGCAAAATTTCTTCTGAACTAATCCATTTTTCAACACAATCTGACATAGTTTACATGAATCCACTGTGAGGTCCAATTCTGTTCAATTGGAATCAACTACGACCAAGTACTCCACAAACTATGGTTCACTGGAGAACAGGGAGCTGTAAATACCATTTGATAATCCTACGCCAGTGCAGCAATACTTTACCCTTTCACCTCGATTCAGGCGGCCGCAGAAAACGGCGCGCTGTGGGCGAGGAGTGGCGTGCTGTGGCAGTTTTAATGTTGTATGTTCTAACGTGTCCACAAAATTTGCAAACTACTCAGTCTGGTGTTCTGATCATTAGAACGTGGGAAAATTCCCTATCAGAGCCCTGAAATCCCGGCGGTTGCGCGGTTGGAAACTACGAGTGGTTCTTAGTCCACCACAAGATACAGACCACAAGTCTCCCCCACTAGGGGAAGACCTGAAGTTCTCCACCAGGGGAGGACCAGAAGACGAAGAAAGCCAAGAATCATAACCACTTTCAGCAAGTCTCGGTATGGGAGCCGCATTAGCACGAAAGAAACTGAATCCACATTTACAAACCAATCGAACTATCGTCAGTCATTGAATCTCTCCTCTTGTCCGTTCTGTTGACCTGGTAGCCAATCCAGACACAGCACTGGGGTTCCCATGCTAGGGGAGCAAGCCTCTGCTTTGCATACATTGAGAGCAGCCAATCAGCGATTCATAATCTCTCTTTTCTCTAAAAAGAAGATTATAGACTAGGGCATGGCCATGTTTCGACAAGAAACGTCTACCTAGACGGGACCACAGTCCCTCATTTATATAGGGATCTAATTTTTCAAAGCTGATCACTTCCAGTTTCTGAAAGAAGGCTGTTAAACTTCTCAGACAGTCGCGCCTAAGAGATATATGTTTTTGTGGCTCACTGAAAGAACCTGGCGACTTTCTGGTGTCATGGGAGTTACAGTCTTGCTGCTCTGTCCGTATCATCACAGCTTCTAACGTGAGAATGCTCAGAGTTTTGTGACCTTCCCACCGTTTACGCAAAAGCTCAGTTCACAGCAGTCTCTCTTAAATGGCATCCTCCACCCACTTTCTGCCAACTGGCCACCTTTGCGATGAACTGTTGCTTGGCTTAGATGAAATGTTTTGCAAACCGGTGTCCCCCTTCGCCGACCCTAAGCTGAAAGAGAGGAGAGCCATGGTCCAAAGTCCCTCTGCTGGTACAGTCCACAGTGCACTGGTTCCCAGAATCATTCGCAGGTCACTGGGCTCAGTACTTATGGCCCACAATCCATCTCTCTCCCTGTTCTCCATCACCTCTACTATGGCCTCCTCTTGGGCTATACATGCAGTTATATGAACATTCTGCCCACAATTTTCTCATGTAAAAAAGTCATAAACTACACATACCAAATGTGGTACTGGGGAACATCGAGATCATGCCCTAAAATATGAATATTACACTAACTGACAGTGTTGTTAAAGTGAGAGAGTGGCGTGTCAACCTCTCAACTTGCTGGGTATTTGAAGTGTGCTAAGATGACTGTCTTCAACATGTGGTGAAACCAAGATGAAAGCATGTCAGACGTCGTGGGATTGGGCAGCCATTACCGATTTCAGACATCGTTGGCTGCGCAGACTGGTAAAATGGGCAGGTAGCCAACTGTGGCAGAACAACATGAGACTTTAATAGTGGATGAAGTACAAGTGTGTCTGACCACACAGTGCATCAAACACTCCTAATGATGGGCTGCCACGGCTGACCATCCATGCATGTGCCAATGTTACATGGGTATCTATGGATCCAGTGGAGCTGATCTAAGGCACCATGATGGCCAAGGAGTGTTGTACACCAGCTGCAGACTACATACACCCCTTCATTGGGGTCATGTTTCCCAACAGCAGTGGCATTTTTCAACAAGATAATGCGCCATGTCACAAGGCCAGGAATGTGATGGAGCAGTTCGAGGAACACAGTATCGAGTTTAAATTGATGTGCTGACTCTCCAACTCTCCAGACCTGAACCCAATCGAACACATCTGGGATGTGATTGAATATGGCGTTAGAACCTGTCGACACCTCCCAGGACTTTACGGTAACTAGGTAACTTGTGTGTGCGAATGTGGTGCCAACTCCCTCCAGCCACCTACCAAGGCCTTAATTGATTCCATGCTACTATGTGTTGCCACTGTTATCCATGCTAAAGGTGGGCATACTGGCTATTTGGTCATAACGTTTTGGCAGAGCTGTGTATGTACGTTATACCCAGTCTGAGACGTAAATGTCACTTCAACTGCCTTCGTTAATGCATGGCAAGGGTTACGCAGTCATAGCTAGGGTTCTGAGGTTACCTACGAAGTGCGACAATAAAATAATGATGTGGCAACCCTGCAGGCTTCCGTAGGCACAGTATCTTTGACCTTGGTGTATTAGCTGCTTCTAGTCCTTGCGGCACATCGATGCAACTGCTCAGTCATGAGTTGTGCTGTAATAAGTTAACACGTGTTTGTGTCCCTCACCATGGAAATGGAACCACGTAATACTGCGCAACGGTATGCCATTTCTTTTTGCGTTAAATTGGGTGAAAACGCGACGACAACTTACGGTAAACTTGAGAAGGCTTTTGGACAGGAGGCTATGTCAAGAGCTCAAGTTTTTCATTGGTATAAAATGTTCAGAGAAGGCAGAATGAATGTCAAAGTCAAAAGTGAAATGCATGCTTGTGTGCTTCTTTGATTCCAAGGGAATTATTCATAAAGAGTTTTTGCCGCCTGGACAAACAGTTAACCAATATAACTACAAAGAAATTTTAGGAAGACTTCCTAAAAGAGTTCTTCGTGTCCATGCCAACATTGCTGATAATTGGATTCTGCATCACGATAATGCGTCATCCCATACTGCTCTGTCAGTACCGCAATTTTTAACCTCAAAACAAATTTCGGTACTACCACAGCCACCTTATTCAACAGATATCGCTCTGTGCGGTTTTTTATTATTTCCAAGAGTCAAAACGGCGTTCAAGGGAAACTATTTTCAAACAACACAAGATGTCCAAAAAGCTGTGACGGGGTCTTGGAGGATATTACAGAAGATGAGTTCCAGAGATGTTACCATCAATGGCAGAAGCGCTGGAAAAAGTGGGTGCAGTCAGAAGGGAACTACTTCGAAGGAAACAACACTAAACTTGACTAAAACAGTAAGCAACATTTTTTTCACATTAGTCTCATTATTTTAATGTCGCACCTCGTAATTACGTGTTTAGTCGCCTTTTTTTCACCAATACATCTTTATGACACACTGTCTATGTATGACACTGCCAGTCAGAACGTAATAACGGTTTTAGAAACAAATCCAAGGGAACGTGAGATGGCTAGGCAAGGTCTGGGGAAAACATTGTTCACCTTTTAGTTTATACACGTTACTTAATCAAGACCCAAAATCTTTTTAATAAGAAACCATTTCCAATATTTTAATTAATATAGTAACAGGTTTTAAACAATTCAAATAAAAAAAACACGTAGCATGAATAAAGAGGTATTCATGCGATTGAAAAAAATTTGCCATTGCCCAATTCTGAAAGGAAATGTTAACCACTTCAGAGAAAAAAAATTTAAGAGACTCCCTAAAGGCGTGTTTTCAAATCCATTAAAACTCCCAATGAGCCCAGAAGTTTAGCGATGGACAAACAACAGGATTTTTTCTATTAAAAAAGTATAATTACTTTTAAATATTAAGGTCTTAGTGATTCCACCACCTTTAATAAAATCTTACAATTAAACAAACATGACATTTCTTAAAGTATTATCCATTTAAAAAACCACCCTTTGAAAGACCCTCCCCCCAACACTGTACTTTCAGGGCAAAATTCTAATTATGTATAATTTCTTTAAAATATTTCAGTATCAGTGGTTCCATCATACTTATCGAAAGCTTACAATTTCTTTTCAGTTAAACAAACAAGAAAATTCTTAAATCATTTACCATTTAAGAGAAATTTTGCAAACGCATATAAATTGCTTTACATAACTCTTTATTCGGTGAGTCGTTTGCAGATATTAGTCCCTTGGTTGTCACAGGGCTGAGCATCCTTCCTACCCATCAAATCGGCGTCGTCTTCTGCAGGGGGTGGCCCTCGCACTGGCAGAACTGGAATACTCTTAGGTGTGTGTTGGTCGGTTCCATACCTCTTGTTCTGAAGTAGTTTTAATGAATACACATGGGAGGGGAGTATAAGACCAGTGCGAAATAGCTCAGTGCCTTTGTAAAACCACAGTCAATACGAAAGAACCGGGCTATCAGGAGCACAAAAGGCAGGCAGAAACCAAGGCCCACTTGGCCGTATTGAAACAAAAACAGGAGAGACAGTACAGAGACCCAGAACAACTCAAGATGGGGCAGACAGACGGAAAAGCTAAATCAAATAGCTGTCAAACTTAAGTCAAGATCAGAGAAGACAGCGACTTGCACACTTCTATGATGGAGTTTAAGGATAAACACCCATTACCTCGAAGATGTCAGGAAATATCTAGAGAAGAACACCGGGTTGGCCTTCAGATTAACTGAACAAATATGACACAATTGCCATCAAGGCGACACTCTCTAGGTTCATTCTTTCAGGAATTGAGCTAAACCATCAGTCAGAGTTTTGTAACTAGGATCAAAATTAATGTCCGGGATCATAGTACTACAGCCATTCCACTGAATACCAGGAGTTAAAGACCAGGGTGGACGACGATCCCCTTCAATTAAACGTAAACACCTGTTGGCTTCTCGTTCTGGAAACCAATGGACTCCTCCTGTCCACTCTGGCGGCCGTGTACCAACTCTCGCTGCCACTTCCATCCAGCTAGAGCCACACCACCCAACTGCCTTGCATCCATAACTCCTTCCGCCATACTGCTGATCGCGCCCTCTCGCGGCCACCATCGCTGAAATCGAGCTGCTGCCGCGAGCCCAGCGCCTCTAACAAAGTAAGAACATCTCAGAAGCCAACAAACAAAGAGAGACTGTTCCGGAAATTAGAAGGAAGCTGAGCCACACTACTCAACATCCCCTGCCAAACCCACAGAAACCTCTCCCCTCTTTGATGTGTTTAGTGTTCAGGAAGAAGGTTAGTTCCCATTAACGAAAGCAGTCGCTGAAATGCAATTAATGAGGTTCAGTAGACTCAGAACTTACAGTTTAATGTGCTGTAAAAGTTTCATGTCAGTGGCGTCAGTGGTTCCTGAAATACAGGGAAGCCAAGTCACTAAATCTAACATTGTCGGGATAGGGCGTTCCAGTTCCCCTTAATAACACTACTTCTTCTTGACATTAAAAAGAAAGAATTTCAAATGTCTTGTTGGCCACACGAAATAAGCAGATCACACTGTACCACCAATGGCTGTGTTTCACCAAGTGTTGCAGTACTCTGTTACTTAGTATGAGAGTGGCCCACAACTGCTGTGTCAGCTGAACTGTGCCGTAGTGATACTGTTCTACCAGACAGCGCCATGCAACCCAACTTCCCAGTGCAAAATGTTACTCTTGAGAATGGTCACACATGAAAAGCATGGACAACATTTATGATCTGATATTGCCTCCCAGAACGATGCTTAACTTTTACTAGTTTCGACTTCAATGTCAATCATTTTTTTATGATCACACCTTCTATCCCTGTTACATTTCTTACTGCATGCTCCAGCAACTGCATAATTACGAGAATGGTATATCTCTATTCTTCCAGTTTGACAATCATCTAGGATAACACAGGCACAACACTAAACTGCAGGAAGATGGGTTACAGGCATTCATATAATACAGTGAAACTGGCACGTCCCCCACATTTTCGTGGGTCAGAGGGAGACTTGCTATGATGACCAACCAAGAAGATAATGTGAAGTTACACACTGCCATCACGATCGACAAGCAGTTAAAGAATTCAGAGCACTTTACAGCTGAATAAACTAAATGCATGAGTAATTTGATGGAGACAGTGACAGGTTTGGAAATTAGTTACATCCGTTGAGTACTTACTATACCACAAACAAAATTTTAATGATACATTTCTGTACAATATCTGTGACTATGACACAAAAAACTCAACAGATGTTTAAAATTTGAATTATTGATATAAAACGTGCATCATATCGTATCATTAACCGTGTATTTGTATCTTTTGCTGCTACATCACCTGCTTCTCAAACCTGACATGCACATCAAGGTAGAACTTCCTGTGGTGTCCTTACAGAGAATCTCCTGATGCTCTACATGTTGTAACTAGTCTCTCAGTGAGTGAAGAATTCAGGAAACAGATGCTTGAGTGGTTGCATTGCCAGCAATGGACTCTGAACTAAACTGCAGCAGGATGATGGCGTATGTGATGACGGCCGCTGAGAAACCAGTCAGCAGGCTGCCATCGATGGAGAACAGTGAGCAGGCGCTGAAGGTCACTGGGCTGCAGTGCACTTGGTGAGACAGCTGCTGCAGCTGCTGCGACAGCTCCTCCCGACCGCCCACTGTGAAAAAGAAGGCTGCTGTCTACAGAGAACAACAACAGGGTAGTGAAGGCAATGTAGCCAGTTGATGAGACACTGCCGCAGCTGTTGTGACAGTTCTTTCTGGCCACCTGCTGTGAAAAAGACAAGACTCAGGAAGCTGTCATCTACAGAGAACAGAAAAAAAAGGTGCTGAAGGGCATTTAGCCGTGGCGCAGTTGGTGGAACAGCTGTCACAGCTTCTTCAGATGGTGATTTTCAACACTGAAGGAGACGTCACTTAGAAACAAGTAATATAGAATAAGTTACTGCTGCACGATACATTGTGGAAATAGTTTGAGATGTTTGGGGCATAGATGTTGTAGGAGTCACTTCAAAATGGTTCAAATGGCTCTGAGCACTAAGGGACTTAACATCTATGGTCATCAGTCCCCTAGAACTTAGAACTACTTAAACCTAACTAACCTAAGGACAGCACACAACACCCACTCATCACAATAGGAGTCACTAAACTCTGTTGAAAACTTCTGTTTATTAGGTGTTTGTAATAGTTTGACTCGATCACTTGTCAGTTGAATATCAACTGAGGCCCGAAAAATAGGGAGTATGTTACCAACAGACCGCATTTTGTTCTAGGCAGCCAGTGACAGTCAAATGGGGTGCTGGTTACGTGTGGACATTACACTTCCAATACACCGGAAAAGAACTGATGTTTTATTGTAGCTGATTGGCAATGGCATTCAGTTTGTATGTGTCATTGTGAGCCGTGAATGGAGGAACTATATTCCAAGGCATGAAGTATCAACTAACAAATAATTTTAGTTTGATTGTAGTATCTGAGAATACTTCTTGTCTGAGAAAGACTGTGTGCATATTGAGAGGCACTTAGCCCAATCATTCATGTGATGATAACAGACAAGCGTAGCAGGGAAGTACCTTGGGTTTCATGGACAACGGGTTTAGAAGCTGCCATTAAAACATATCGACACAGTGTATGTTTCCCCAATTCTGGTCCTGCACACAAATTATTTGTACAATCATTTTGGAGCTTCTGAGGCAGTTCTCCCATGGGCATTAGTGGGTGGTTCTCACTGCTGGGCGGTGATTAAAATTGCTCCTGAGGGTTTGGCTCTTAAATGACGTAATTCTCTAGGCTAGTTATCAAAGCAGTGTTGACATCCTCAGAATTTACCATAAATATTGATTGGTTGTCGACTGAGACTTCTGGGCTACCGAGTTTTAGATGCAGCATGGAATGAATCTAGCTCTTTTGGAATAGTAAACAGATTCACAACAACACCTATTCCTGCTGTGACTATTAGAGTCCTTTTACAGTTTGGCATCAAATTTTGGCATCAATTACCTGACATGGTGAGAAGATGGTCGACGGAAACTTGGCGAAGTTGTAATGACACCACCTAACCCATTGCCACAAAACTTCAACAGCTTCTATTGCGATGGTAAAGCCTTAAAAACCACGAATAATTATTTACTCTTGAAAGGGAACGAGGAAAGTATTGCAATTAAGATTGTTTTAATTTCCTTTTTCCAAATAATTTCCACAATACTCGGTGTATCTGTTCACGCTTCAGAATGAGTTACAATTTTTTTCCTGAGTAAAATGTAATTTTCGTTATTCTTTTGAATGCTTTTGATTTGTTGAAATTTCGTTCCTTTGCTGACAGTTTTATTTTTTAATTATTTATGCAATTTCCCTTTCAGAACTCCAAGGCCGTATGGAACTCATTCCAGAACTGAGAAACATTCTGTATGGTTAGTGGAAGACTAAACCAAGACCTAGCAATGAATAATAGCACATTAAAAACATCCTATCAAACATAACTCACTACATGGTTATTAATTTAAGGCAACACCGAAAGATAATTATCAGGCATACCTCAAGACCAGGTGATAAGTGTGTTACTGTGCAATACTTTCTCCTAGGTTATTTGCAGATGATGCACTTGTGTATAGGGATGTGGAATCATTAGGAAATTATTACTAAACGCAGAGACGCATGTCTGATTAGATTGTGGCCACAGAGCTTCGCCATAAATAAATGCAAAACAATGGTGTACAAAACTTAAGAACGAGAGTTAATTTAGCGTGATGTGTGACTGCCAAGTAACGTAGCTTGGAGAAACTTGGACTGTACATAGAAACAACTGCCGTCGTATAGTAACGACGGTAACAGAAGGAAATACGAAATGAGATGAACAGAAATGACACTTTTAAAAATGGTTCAAATGGCTCTGTGCACTATGGGACTTAACATCTGAGGTCATCAGTCCCCTAGAACTTAGAACTACTTAAACCTAACTAACCTAAGGGCATCACACACATCCATACCCGAGGGAGGATTCGAACCTGCGACCGTAGCGGTCGCACGGTTCCAGACTGAAGCGCCTAGAACCGCTCGGCCACACCGGCTGGCATGACACTTTTATTTAAAGACAATAATTACACTGAAATCAGCGCGATTCAAAATAGTTCCCCAGACAGTATAGAATAACGGATGTTGTTGTTAATAGGATGTCTGATTACCATGGATGGCAATGTATGCTCTGCACCGAGCTCCCATGCTGGTCACAAAGTTGGTAAGAAGTTCTTGTGGTGGTGCGTTCCATATCTCCACCAGCTGATTGACAATTGCTGGGATGGTCACTGCTGCAAGTGGATGTGATACAATACGTCTCCCAAATGCTTCCCACATGAGCTCAATAGGATTTAAGTCTGGATAACAGGCAGGCCATTCCAAGGTGTTAAAGTTTGGGAGGTATAATGTTGCATGGGTGTACCGACCTCCAAATCTCTGAACATGAGATACTCATATGTCAACATTATTGTGACACCGTACTCCTTGTCCATGTGTGGCTTTTCAGGGGTGCATTTGGTCCTGACTTCGTGTGACTGGATGATAATCTGTGACTGCATCGAGTAGCGCAGGAGGAAGAACTCTTAGAATGTGAGGATATTCAGTGAATGGATGGGCCTGCCTATTCCCCATCTTATATCCCACCGAGAACGCATTTCATTTGTCAATGCAGCGATGTGGGCTGCACATGTATATTCAAGGATCGACTGGACGCATTTTTTGTGTATGCTGCACAATTTCCAAGGATGTCACATTGCTTTCTTTTTTTCGCCATTGAACTTATTTCTGTTTTCCTTTGTGTCCCAGAGAGTGAGCATTCCAAGTTTCTGCCATAAGTCAGCGTCACAACTACAATGCTTCAGTCAATGTTGGTGGTGAGAAATTCAAAATTAAAAATTGTGGCTAGTGAGAAATTTAGAAATCAAAGATGGTGCATAAGATAAAATTTAAAAAAAATCTAGATGGCAGTGATGGTGAATTTGAAAAATGATAGTTCGTGGGAAAATTTAAAAAAATGTAATATGGAGGGAAATGGAAAACTCCAAGGTGTAGGAACTAGCCCAGTTGTGCTTTATAGTCCTTCCCAGTCCTACTCTCCCCCTCTCTCCAGCCAATCGCAGTATTGCACTTCAAGGACCATTAAAATGAATCAACAAATCAAAATCCAAGATGTTGGCTCTAACCCAGTTCTGATAGTGAAAAGTTAAAAAAAAAGTAAATCCAAGATGGTGGACCTAATCCAGTAGTATATTACCCCTACCCCCATCCTACACCTTTCCCCCTCACCATTTCCAGCCACTGACAGCACAGCATTAAAATGGACACACCCAATCAGAATGCAGATGCATGCTTCTGGCATGAAGTTCAAAGACATACTTTATCTCCGTAACTTTCACTTGGAAGTCAAAGATATTTGTGTAAAATAGCAAGTATATTTTACTTCAGAATTGTGTGCAGACACGTATCTCCATATTTGAACAGCTTAATATTAAAATGGCGCCGTCAGTTGTGTAAAAACTGTGTCAATTGCAAAGAAATGCATTATTTCCATAACCAGCATTTGAATAGGTGCCATGGTTAAAGGCATTTACGTAAAGTGGCATAAGACATTTGCATCTCAATTGTGTGCACACATTAAACTCCGTATTTCATCGGCAAAGTATTAATATTGCTACTAGTGCAAAATTCCATACGATATTTGCCTCTAAATTGTACACACACACACACACACACACACACACACACACACACACACAAACAAACACACACACACACCTGAATCTTTAATGGTCAATGGATACTGATAGTCAATAGAGAGTTATGTTCAGTGAAGAATGATGGTGAGGGAACAATGGTAATCAGTTTACAGGGTGACTACTATTACCCTCTGCATACTATTGAGTGGGAAAATTTACGAGAGTGATAGCCATTACCTGTAGGAAGATACTGGGAGGAACAGTGAAGATCATCGCCTCACCTGCACTTTTCCTCCCTTTCTCTCTCTCTCTGTCTGTCTGTCTCTCTGTCTCTCTCTCTCTCGCTCCCTCTCTCACACCCACCCACTCACCCACCCAACCACGCTAACACACACAAATCTGAGTTCTGTGTTACCTTACAAACACCTTTGACCTGAATTTTTTTTTGTCAGTTCAGAATAGCATAGATAGTCGGCCTTAGACAATAGAAACACACATATATTCTGATCAGCCAGAACACTGTGACCACCAACCAAATAGCTGGTGCGTCCAACTTTGGCACAGATACCAGTTATGATACATTGTGGCATGGAAGCAATGAGGCCTTGGTAGGTCGCTGGAGGGAGTTCGCATCACATCTGCACACACGTCAGCTAATTCCCATAACTTCTGGGGAAGGTGGCGATGTCTGACGCCACATTGAATCACATTATAGATATATTCGATCGGGTTCATATCTGCCGAGTTAATTCGAACTCGCCACTGTGTTCCTTGAACCACTCCATCACCTCTTGGCCTTGTGACATGACGTACCACTGTCTTCAGGAAATATGATCGTCACGAAGGGCTGTACGTGGTCCGAAACCAGTATATGATACGCCGTGGTCATCACGGTCTCTCGCACGAGCTCCACTGGACCCTTGGATGCCCACGTGAATCTTTCCCAGAGCATAATGGAGCCGCCTCCGGCTTGTCTCTGTCCTAATGTACAGGTGTCAAGAAGCTCTTCCCCTGGAAGACGATGGATTCGCGCCCTCCCGTTGGTGAAAGGGGAAGGTATCAGGATTCATCAGACAATGCAACACACTGCCATTGCGCCAACGTGTAGTGTCGATAGTCACATGCCTGTTTCAGTCGTAGCTGCCGATGTCCTGATGTTGGCATTGGCACATGCATGGGTCATCGGCTGTGGAGGCCCATTGTTAGGAGTGTTCAGAGCACTGTATGTTAGTTTCACTGCAGCTCGCCTCTTGTCCTGTTTTACAGTGTGCCCAGCCTATGACATCCGAAATCTGTAATGAGGGTGGCCGTCCAACCCCACTACATCCTGACATGGTTTCACCTTGGTTTGGTTTAAGACACTGGCCATATGACTCCTTGAGCTCCTGACAAGTCATGCACATTCACAAATGCTCGTGCCAACCCTCCGGGCATCACAAACTACCCTTGGTCAAGCTCAGATAGATCATGTGCCTTCCCCATCTACACGTGGACTGTATGCTCACTGATGCTATACACACCGTGAATGTGTCTAACAGTTGTTCCTCACCAGGTGATGCTGCTAGTGCCTGGATGGGTTTATATCGATAGTAGGTCGGTGGTGATAATATTATGGCTGAACAGTGTATGCACGCATCTGAGAAATATGTTAAGGAGGTAAGTGCTGGTACATGCTGAGAGATCTTGTGGAGGCCAGTGTGGGAGATATCTCCTCATTTCTGAGGTGTCTGATACACATGTCAGCTAGGTCTGCGAAGAGAGAGAGAGAGAGAGAGAGAGAGAGAGAGAGAGAGAGAGAACGATTATGGTTCTCAACTCGCTAATCTAATGTTACATGAAGCACAAACAATATAAGTGTATTACAGGCGGAATGGGAAGGAGAAACAGAAAATATTCTACTTATAAAATTTGTTACTATTTCCTTTTTACATTGCTACTGTCAGTGTAAAAAAATGGTTCAAATGGCTCTGAGCACTATGGGACTTAACATCTGCGGTCATCAGTCCCCTAGAACTTAGAACTACTTAAACCTAAGTGACCTAAGGACATCACACACATCCATGCCCAAGGCAGGATTTGAACGTGCGACCGTAGCAGTCGCGCGGTTCCGGACTGAGCGCCTAGAACCGCGAGACCATCGCGGCCGGCTACTGTCAGTGTATTTTACAAGTTCATACCATGCTTTACATACAACATTTTTATATTCAGTGGTTTTAGGTACAACCTTCTTTTATTTAATGCGTTTACATTGCAATAATCACAAAAAAATTGGTTCAATGTTTTTACATTTGGGCATTGTGCAATATTTTCGTATTTTTTCACTATCTGATCAAGTATGATGAAGCAATTAATGTCTGTCGAAAAGTATACAGCAAGATAACGAGAACGTAAGTTACTTAGAGATAAGTATATGAATTCACATCAGTTTCATTTTATATTTTCACACATATTTTTCAGGTTTTTACATTATTTATGCTTTTGATCATCTAAAGTTTTATATTTTTACAGTTATTTACATTTTCAGGCATTCACTATAAAATGAATCATTATTTTTCATGCAATAATGGCCTGAAGACACTTTAATTAGCTTATCTGGAAATATAAAATGTTTCTCATTCTGTGTGGATAAGCAGAATTGTGTTGTTTAGTATTAGAAATAAGAAATTGCTTCGTAGAATTGTAGACCAGGCAGTAGGTATTTCCCCTGAATCCAGAACACATATTCTGTAATAATCTATGGTTAACCTATTAATAAAAGATTGTTTTATGTTTTTGCTCTGCATATTAAGCATCCAGACATGGTTTTGTGAGCATACATTATTTCTTGTAGGCCAAGAAATACTATAGTATGTTCACTATTAAGTTCATCTTTCATTAAACCAACGACTTTTTCATTCATCAGCAGGTTAATGTATCCATTATTTGCAGGTCCTAAATATCGCATCTCATAAGCACATCACTCAAGATAGCGTCGTAAAGTGATAGATTAAGCTAGCTGTGTTTGTGAAGTGCAGTATTACATGATTTGCCAGAGACTTGTTTAATATCTATTCAGAATAGAAGTCGATCAGAACCGTTGCCGAAATATTCGAAACCACCATTCCTAATGCACTGGGTTTATCAAAAAATGATAGAATGTCCTGATCCAAAATTGGTTACTGATGATGATATCAATGACTTCATTGATGAGTCATAGGATTTGTTGGCGGTTGGTCCAATACATTTCAGTGCACTAATTAACTGGAATGGCCAACGGCCTTGACGCAGCGGTAACCCCGTTTTTCGTCAGATCTCCGATGTTAAGCGCTGTCGGGCTGCACCAGCACTTGGATGGGTGACTATGACGAGCGCTGTTGGCAAGTGGGGTTCACTCAGCCCTTGTGAAGCAAACTGAGGAGCTACTTGATTGAGACGTAGCGGCTCCAGTCTCGTATCTACATCTACATCTACATGGATACTCTGCAAATCACATTTATGTGCCTGGCATTCATCGAACCACCTTCACAATTCCTTATTATTCCAATCTCGTATAGCGCGCGGGAAGAATGAACACCTATATCTTTCCGTACCTCTGATTTCCATTATTTTATCGTGGTGATCGTTCCGCCCTATGTAGGTCGGTGTCAACAAAATATTTTCGCATTCGGAGGAGAAAGTTGGTGATTGGAAGTTCATGAGAAGATTCCGCCGCAACGAAAAACGCCTTTCTTTTAATAATTTCCAGCCCAACTCCTGTGTCATTTCTGTGACACTCTCTCCCATATTTCGCGACAATACAAAACGTGCTGCCTTTCTTTGAACTTTTTCGATGTACTCCGTCAGTCCTACCTGGTAAGGATCCCACACGACCAGAAGAGCGGTGTGCTGACCAGATGCCTCTCCATTTCCGCATCCAGTGATGCCTGTGGGCTGAGGATGACATGGCGGCCGGTGAGTACCGTTGAGCCCTCATGGCCTTTTCGTTTGGAGTTTAGTTTTTAATTTAATTAATTGGATATGTTTATCGTATATGGTACGGTAGAAGTCATGGGCACGGAAAGTGCGGGTGGTGCATCGAATAATTATCGCTCGAGTTTTCTAAGGGTTGATCCTGAGTATCCATTGGCTACACCAGGTGGTAAAATGATTGAGGTGGGTTTGGAGAGATTTTTCGGATTTCTGGAGTGTAGGATAGAGGACGCGGAAAGCGGCATCATCTGCACACTGCAGGAGGTGGCTATGGAGGTGGTTTGGGAATATCATCACTGTGGAGGACATGATAGAGGACAGAGCATTGGACCATGCCTGTGAGGGATCAGCGTTACAAGAATTTGTGTGGTTAGTGGTAACAAAGATGGGCGGTTAGAGAGGAAACATGGAATGATGTGGACATAAACAACTGGAAGTGCGTAAGCCTGGAGTTTGAAGAGTAGACCGTAATGCCCAGGACGACGGCGTAGGCTCTCTATAGGTTTAAGGAGACAAGAATAGCGGATTTACGGTTATTGAGATCATGGGATAGCAGATGGGCGGGGAGCAGGGGCTGGTCATCAGAAGAGAAGATGGGATGGAAGCCAAACTCAGTTCTGTTGGTAACTCAACTTTCTTATATGTAACATCCACGTACCAAACACATTTCAGAATCACAAAAGTTTATACTTATTTACGAGCTGAATCGTAACGGTCAAAAACTGCAGTAAATATAGACGATGAAATAACAACGACTTCTTATGAGAGTGATGGCCTTTACCCTTTTTATCCATGGCATTTAAAGATGAAAAAACTGCCACCACTATCAGACTAGACCACAGTGCATCCTCTAGACATGGTCCAGAGACAGAAGGCGAATAGCGCCCCAAATCATTCATCTAATGGAGGATGACGCTGTCAGAGTAGTGATGCTATAATCACGCGATTCGGCCCAGAGCGTTGGCGGCAGGCGGCTGTTGACAGCGGCGCCTGACTGACGGCTGCTAGCTAACAGCAGTAGGTCACCTTAGACACAGGCAGCGCCATTCCCATCGCAAAATATTAATGCGAAAGTTTACGCAACATGTAGCTGCGACAGGCAACAGAACGATTCAACCAAGGTGAAAAATTTCCCTGTTGATTCCTATGTATGAACACAAGAATACAGAACTCAACCGACATGAGATAATAATTTAACACAGTCTAGCAGTTCTTAGGTCTATATGTTAAAGTACAATCAGCAGGACAGTACTAAACAGATCAGCTAGAAACGGATATATGAGCATTGTATGGTTACCAGTGGCTTCCTCACAAAACTGAGAGCTTACACTGAGGTGGTAAACTGCTAATATCTTGTCTGACCCCCTTTTGCCAGCCGTAGTGCTACAGCTCGATGTGGCGTGGACGCAACAAGTCGTTGGAAATCCCCTGCAAAAATTTTGAGCCATGCTGTCTCTAGAGCCATCCACAACTGCGAAAGTGTTGACAGTGCAGGATTTTGCGCACGAACTGATCCCTCGATTATGTCCCATAAATGTTCGATTGGATTCATGTCGGGTAATCTGGGTGGCCAAATCATTCGCTCGAACTGTCCAGATTATGTTTCAAAACAATCGCGAACAATTGTGTTCTGATGATATGGCGCATTGTCATCCATAAAAATTGCATCGTTGTGTGGGAACATTAAGTCCATGAATGACTGCAAATGGACTCCAAGTAGCTGAACATAATCATTTGCTGTCAATGATCGGTTCAGCTGGAACAGGGGACCCAATCCATTTCACGTAAACACAACTCACACCATTATGGAGCCAAAACCATTTTGCACAGTGCCTTATTGACAACTTTGGTCCATGTCTCCATGGGATCTGCTCACACTAGAACACTACCATCACCCATTACCAACTGAAAATTTGACTCATCTGACCACGTCAGTTTCCTTGTCGTCTAGGGCCCAACAGATATGGTCATGAGCCCAGGAGAGGCGCTGCATGCGGTGCCGTGCTGCTTGCAAAGGCAATCACGTCGGTCGTCTACTGCCATAGCCCGTTAACGCCAAACTTTGTCGCACTGTCCAAACAGATACGTTCGTCGTATAATCCCACATTGATTTATGCTTCTATTCCACGCAGTGTTGCATCTCTGTTAGCACTGACAACTCCACGCAAAAGCCGCTGTCCTCGGTCGTTGAGTGAAGGCTGTCCGGCGTGACAGGTAATGCCTGAAATTTGGTATTCTAGGCACACTCTTGACGCTATCGATCTTGCAATATTGAATTTCCTAACGATTTCCGAAATGGAAGGTTCCATGCGTTCAGCTCCAGCTACCATTCTGCGTTCGAGGTCTTCAAATTACCGTCGTGTGGCCATAATCGTCGGAAATCATTTCACGTGACTCACCTGAGTACAAATGACATCTACGCCAATGCACTGCCCCATTATACCATGTGTATACGAGCCACTGTTCACGCTGGGCCAGCGGCCAGAGCGCCAGCGGCCAGACAAAGGTCGCGAGCCAAAACTAGATACATGACACATGCCTCTTGATCCAGTGTATGTACGGTCACTGAGAGCACCTCAGGGTGCTCCATAGAGCTAAAACACCAAGAAGAATCGCTTCTCGGTTTTTGGCAACATCAACGTGTAGTATTTTTTTTTTTTTTTTTGGGATGAAGGGTCATGAACGACAGCGTGCATTTCCCATTTCCCCACCGTTAAGAACAACATGCTGTTCGCTAGGAACCCTTCAGTTCAACTATAAATCCCACGTTATATTCCGCATTTTGCTCATATCGTGACATCTCGGAACTGACCAGAAGTCAGGGACTCAGTGACTCCCACTTTCTGGGTTTCTTGGACGAACGGAGTGAGCTGATTTCCAAACAATCAGTGTTCAGGAATGCTTGTTGTTATTCGGACTCCAGAAAGCGTATGAGACCTGTTCCATATTTCGACAGCCGACTGACGCTAGCGATATAGACCTTTAATTGTGCGTGTCAACTCAATGATAGCACAGTATCCTAGAAATGTTATAAAATGGTTCGGCAATGGAACGTGTTTCCTGGTTTTCGATAGTTGCACTGAGCACGTGTTGCAACTCACAATGTGAACTTGGTAATGATACAATACCCATTAGGAATGTAGTTTAAATTAAAAATTAGGAGAGGCAAAATCCCTCAGTTGGTCGATGATGTAGAGCTACAACTGAGTGCATCAACCAATTGACCGTTCTAAAAAAATGGGAATCCCTACTTACTAACGTGTTGGGTACCTTTTTTGGTAATTGATTGATCAATTCATATAGTGTATCAGGTGTAAATAAAAAGGTGTTCTATTAAAATATAAAACTGAATGAAAAGTCCAATAGCTCGCAGTATCTGTTTGTTCGGACCCAATATAATGTCATGATTCTGTGTTAAATGGTTTGGACAAGCCCTTGATAGGATGAGGTCTAATTTTTGAACCGGTAGACCATTTTTAGAGTTCCTTGGATGAAATATATTCAGATGAAAACGCTCGCTACTGAATCTGACGTATGCACACAAGGTGCGAGTCCAGAATACACAATGCGGCATCCAACAGTCTTCAGGTCCAAACGTTAAAATAAAATCAATAGCGCAGTACTGCATTGGTGTGGAGGACACACAAAACTCCAGTCATCCCTCCTACATAGAAGTCTGATAAAGTAGGGCATCCGCTGCAATTCACAGGACGCAGCTTGTTATACAGGGCTGAGATTGTCCATATAATATACATAAACGGCAGATATAGATGTGAAACGTCTCCGAAGGATTTCTAAATCATTTCTGACGAAGACCGTCTAAAGTCAAAGTTATGCTTGATAGAAGAAGTTTGAAAATCTTGTTCACACACAACCACTGCAAATATCACTAGATTTGTTGCTTATGTGTCTTTAAAATCTCTGTAAGTCCCGAGAAACACAATAACTGTAAAGCAAATGGCTAGAGAAACGTATGCATACAGCTGACTTAGAAACGCTACAGCAATGGAACTCAACGATTCGATTTATGTCCTAGATGCGACAGGGTAATGGTGTACTTCACTTTTTCCCACATGTGTCTTCGTTCGATGAACTCTAAGGTCAAGAGAGTGTGCAACTTGATTTATCAATTTTGCGTCAGCAACAACGAATTTTACTTCGAAACTGGTTTTCCAGCGGTTTGTATCTAACCTAAAGCAGCTGCAGTCCACATAGTGGCTATTCTAGCGTTCCAGTTTGTAGCTCGGCAAATGTAGCGAGAAAAGTCTGTACACGTGTTGAAAATAGTTCTACACATGGGAGAGTACCCTTTTTGATTGGAACTGCGAATGTCCTACATCTCAACACGCGTAAACGACTGACATGAACATCTAATGTTTTCTAGGGATTTCTAAATCATTTATGATGAACTGTAAGGGTGATTGTTCAGGGCAATGTGCTATATAGCTCACACAGCTACAGACGTGTATGTCGATGTGGCTCAATTTGTAGTGTACTAGTGGTTGTAGTAGTAGCAGCAGAAGAAGTAGTAACAGCAGCAGCAGCAGTAGTAGTAGTAGTAGATTCGCCGGGTTCTAACAGTAGGTTCAATAAGGTAGTAGCGGTATATATTACAGTCTGCAATACTACTAGCTGTAGTAGCAGATTTATAACCATGGATTCTCAGTCAGCTGAACCACAGCACACTCTTTTGATTGTGGCAGTACTATTTCCTAACACTGTAGGTACGCCTTGGTGTGATGGAAATTTTGATATCCATGTAGCTGAGACACTTTAAACTCAATCATCCCTGCTATATACAGAATGAGATCTGTTGTCCGTATTAGTACTACATTTTCAAGTGATTCAGCACACAAATTGTGCTTTACGTTCTAAAGAAGACATCTAACATTTCCAGTGAGTTTCTAAATGGTGGAGATGAAGGCTCTGAAGATGTTAGCGATATGTGAAACGTGGTCGTGATCGACTAGGGGGCAGTAAGACTTTTATTAGCAAGTATAAATGACCCCACCGAATTCCTACATTATTTTTCGATAAATGTCGATACGAGTTCTCGAAAAACGGCGCTTGTGAAGGGGGTCTTTCCGCTGGTCACAATAGCGGGTGTCAATAGTTGTTGTGGAAACAACAGTGTGTGTGTGTGTGTGTGTGTGTGTGTGTGCGCGCGCGCGCGCGCGTGTATGTGTTTATGTGTGGTCTTGGGGAAATTATACAAGCCTGCTAAGTGCAGGACACTGAAATATGTACGACTATAGTGGAATAGTTCCAACAAACGTAGAACTTAGTTCTTCAACGCCATGAGAAGTTTGATTTTATGAAGGCTATTCTGCAATATTTGAGATAAAGTTGGAACTTTGAATATTCGATATGAAGTGGGCATATGGTGGGGAACTGACCAGTTTGTGCAGTGCACATTGGGGATTTACTGCCTAAAGTAGATATAGGCTACTTAAAGTACAGTCAGAAACACAGCTGCACTAGAAACACTCATTTTCAAGGCTTCCTGTATGGCTCGTCATGGTATTGCTGTAAAGGTTTTCCCATCTGTGCTAATGTGCCGCTTTTGTGTAGCTATAAGTTCACCTAGTCAACGGAGAAGATCAGGTTTGAAGATGATGTTTTGGTAAGGAAGGGTCTGGGTTTGTAGTACCTCCAACCGCTTATGTGCCCAGTACAACGAGGGTTGTGTCACATTCACTATAGTGGTCCCATTGATAGTAACTGGAAGACGAAAAGCCTTTCCTGCTATGTCAAAGGTTGTACCATTAGTCGGTAACCCTTTTCCTCATAATTCTAGCCTCATCATTCCTTTAGGTCAATCCTGCACGGAACTGTTTATGATAACAGCATAGGATATGAATATGGGGTAGATCCCTTTGGAAGTGACCCACACAATGACTTCTAAAAGAAAAAACATCGTTATAAGTATAATGACAAAGCAAAAATATACAATACAAAATCCAGCTGCTAACACCCAATATCATTCACTCTCGTAACGACTGGCATATCCTTCTATATTAACCATCACACAAAAATAGAACGCAAGAAAATAAAACTCTTCACAGTGAACGTAGTATGTTGTCATGGTCATCCTTAGTGGTAACGCCACCTGGGGCAAAGGAATCCACATCATTGTCCTTCCCCTTCTTGTAAAGACTGGTTGTCCATGACTCATTGTTACGCAGCAATGGTGTACAGTCCATACCGTGACAGTAATATGCTCTCATCTTATTTAGACAATACACTGCCTACCATGCCTTTTTCTACAAATTACATCAAAGTGAAAACACATCCTATACATCACGAAAAGAAGAAAATTAATAAAACTGTAAGAATACTGTGGTGTCACCGCCAGACACCACACTTGCTAGGTGGTAGCTTTAAATCGGACGCGGTCCACTAGTACATGTCGGACCCGCGTGTCGCCACTGTCAGTAATTGCAGACCGAGCGCCACCACACGGCAGTTCTAGAGAGACGTACTAGCACTCGTCCCCAGTTGTACGACGACTTTGCTAGCGACTACACTGACGAAGCCTTTCTCTAATTTGCCGAGAGACAGTTAGAATAGCCTTCAGCTAAGTCCATGGCTACGACCTAGCAAGGCGCCATTAGCCTTACAGTGCTTGTATTGAAATAGTCTTATTTGTATCGTCAGGAGCGATGTACCACAAGGATGAATAAAAGTTAAGTATTAAAGAAGCTACGTACTTTTCTTTATAGCATTCATAACGTATCCTGTTTCAGACCTCACGCAAGCCGGCGTGAGTTAACGCGTGCATTTCGGTTACCCGTCACTGTGGACTGGCTGTCTTGTCAGTCCACAACAAATACAACATAACCTACCACAGTACTTAGTGTGAATTCTGTACCTTAGACATAATTACTCACATATAATAAATATATTCGGGTTGTACATGTCAGGCTACTTGTTTGTTCTTAGGGCTTCAGAGCTTAGGCGTCTCACGTGCGGCTTGTGTGCCGCCCCTTACCTTTTTCCCGTCCAGTGTCGCTGGTACTTGTGGTAAGACATCTGGATCACTCTTCAAAGGTCAAATGTGCTCCATGTGGACACTGGTTAAAAATAATTCGACACCCCAGATCGCGTAACATATTTCTTTATTTAAGACAACCAGTTTCAACAGCCTTTGCTGTCATCTTCAGGTATTAATAATCTTTTTATTGTAAAACGTCTTCATTTTGCTCTGACCTCGAGCAAAAGATGTCAAGTGGATAAAAATCAGCACATTACGAGGTGCGACAATAAAAAGTAATGAGACTGATGTGAAAAAAATGTTGCTTACTGTATTAGTCAAGTTTAGTGTTGTCTCCTTCAAAGTAATTCCCTTCTGATTGCACACACTGTTTCCAGCGCTTCTGCCATTGGTGGTAACATTTCTGGAACTCATCTTCTGTAATATCCTCCAAGACCCTCGTCACAGCTTTTTGGACATATTGTGTTGTTTGAAATTGGTGTCCCTTGACCGCCGTTTTGACTCTTCGAAATAGAAAAAAATCGCACGGAGCAATATCTAGTGAATAAGGTGGCTGTGGTAGTACTGAAATTTGTTTTGAGGTTAAAAATTGCGGTACTGACAGAGCAGTATGGGATGGCGCCTTATCGTGATGCAGAATCCAATTATCACCAATGTTGGCACGGACACGAAGAACTCTTTTACGAAGTCTTTCTAAAATTTCTTTGTAGTAATATTGGTTAATGTTTGTTCAAGTGGCACCCACTCTTTATGAACAATTTCCATGGAATCAAAGAAGCACACAAGCATGCATTTCACTTTTGACTTTGACATGCGAGCTGTTTTTGGTCTGGGTGATCCCTTTGAGCACCATTGCGAACTTTAGCGTTTTGTCTCTGGATCGTACTGAAAAAACCAACTTTCATCACCAGTGATAACACGGCTCAACAATTCTGGATTGATTTCCATTTGCTCTAACAGATCGGCTGCCACATTTTTTCGTGTTTCTCGCTGTTGTGGTATGAGATTTTTGGGGACCATTTTTGCACAAATCTTTCTCATACCAAGATCTTCAGTTACCATTAGACGAACCGTTTCTAGATTGATATTCAGTTCTTCTGCAATCATTTTCACAGATAAGCTTCGATCAGATCGTAGGAGTTCACTCACCCTAGCCAAGTCGACACCCGTCCGTGAGGTTGATGGTCGTCCACTGCGGTCTTGATCTTCAACATTAGTTCTGCCTTCAGTAAACATTTTATGCCAACGAAAAAGTTAAGCTCTTGGCATAACCTCCTCTCCAAAAGCCTTCTGAAGCTTGCCATAAGTTGTTGTCGCGTTTTCACCCAATTTAACGCAATAAGAAATGGCACACCGTTGCGCAATATTACGCGGTTCCATTTTAGTAACGAGAGACACAAGCACGTGTCAACTTATTACAGCACAACTCACGACTGAGCAGTTGCATCGACGTGCCGCTTGGGCTACAAGGAGTTTATAGACCATGGTCAAAGATATTGTGCCTACGCAAGCCTGCAGGGTTGTCACATCTTGCAAAGAAAATCAATCTCATTACTTTATTGTCGCACCTCGTATAAAAGGTTTGTCATTGCTAAAACACTTAAAAACTTAAAACACCTTGTGCAAAAGGCCATGTCCATATACATATTGCTGACAGGTGCTTGTTACATCACAACAAACACGGTGCACAATAGCACATCTGTTTACATATGCTGGACATATTCTGAACTCACTGTAGACTATGGACTAGCCTCATCTTGTATTAATTCCACATACTATGCAGCATTAAAAGGGGTGATGGTTGATTACCGTCACCATCAACTCCATCCTTGCAGCATGAGGACTTACTAGCTGCATCTTTATCAGGATGTACTGATCGTTCAATGAATGATGCTAATCAGACTGAAATGGACAGGTGCTGCTTACATACAGGTGGCAGTCAGTATGCACGATCACCCAGTTGTGCACACACATGTACTGAGAGAAATTATTCGTCATGCAGCGAGCTGACACTTACAGCTGTGTATTTCCATGGCAATCGGTGTACAGCGCTTCTTTCTGCACACATGTCGCTGATTTTGGTGAGGTTGAAAGTTGTCGCGCATCAAAACAACCGTGTGGAAAGCGAAGCCGACGGGGCTACAGTCGCAGTTTCGAATCATGCCTCGGGCATGGATGTGTGTGATTTCCTTAGTTAGGTTTAAGTAGTTCTAAGTTCTAGGGGACTGATGACCTTAGAAGTTAAGTCCCATAGTGCTCAGAGCCATTTGAACATTTTTTTTTTGGAAAGCGAACCCGGTAATAAACAAGAATGTCACACAT